>NC_069115.1:58663789-58928789 GCF_025612915.1 Magallana angulata | reverse complement strand
GTTTACAAATATAATGTAAAGAAAAGAAATTACCATTTCTTTGTCATATGTTTGACAAAATTACTTGTGGAAATAAGATAAACTGATACAATGTGTTTATAAATAATTTAATTGACAACAAAGAGCAACATTAGATTGAAACTTATTAGGGCTGGGACGATACTGTACTGAGCCGATTCGGTACATATCACGATACATGAGATGCGATACGATACATATCACGATACATTGCAATTAAATGAAAACATGAATAAAAGTTTAAAATTTATTCAACCTGCCGATGTATTACCGCATGTCCAAAGTTATTTTGTTATATTCATAATGAGCGTTGCAAAATTTACAAATTACTTTAGTCTCATGTACACTAGTTTTTCATAAACAAGTACTCCAAAAGTTTTCCACACTCCATATTTAGCTTCCTAACAGTTTTGACAACTTTACGAGGTTTTCCGCCATCTTTGTACTTTCATATTAGCCGCGCGGACTAAAAATAGCCGATATATGAAGCTCGGATATTTTTGAAAAATAAAAAAATTTGGTAAGGTATCGTTGTATTAATGGTAAATGTATCGATCCAAATATCGTCAAAATAAATACCGCGATGCACCGGTGCATCGGTGGATTGTCCCATCCCTAAAACTTATACCAATAAAACACATTTAAACAATAACAAGACTCAACCTTGTTAACAAAACAAAGAATTCTATCCTCTGTGACTCGCTTGTAACTTGATATATATATTTGACTTTCAAATTTTGACAGAGCATTAAAATCATCCATATTGACCATTTTAGACATTAGATAATAAGTTAGTTGAGGGAAACCAATTATCGATCATGAAAATCTCACCGATTCTCATCACTAGCTATACAGGAGATTTTGCGGTAATAAAAATCTGGATAAATGGATATATGGGGAAGATGGTGATTTTTCAAGTGAATTAAACATCTTAAAACAAAAACAGCTAGGGAAATAATTAAAAATAAAACACATCATTGTGTGTGTCTTGTTAATACACCTTGGCCTATAGTTTAATAGGGTTTAGGACAGAATGGCCTATAAATTTCCTGGTAAAGTTGACAAGTGTAACTTACTGCAGACAAGAATATATGCTTAAAACATGTTAAATTGGAGAAACAAATTTTTCTTTTTTAGATTTACAGTTTATACATATCTAATTTGTGTAAATCAGTCTGAATAATTCTCAATCTGATCTGATTATAATCAGATTTAATAATTTTGTACCTTCATGCAACTTTCTGTGATGTATTATGAAATATATTCAAGAGAATATAACATTCATCTTGTTCTCAAAGTTTAAATCATGCCAGAGTTACTTATATTGAACAAAGTACTTGCTGTAATACATTTTGACTTACCGGTACTTTCAAAGACATTAAAGTTTGATGTCCACAATTCAGCATGTCCAAGGTGTTCTTCAAGTTCAAACATCTTTAATGATACCCAATATTTATCCTTTGGGATATACATATGTCTGCAAGTATGAAGAATGTTCATGCTATTAAAGTTACACAACAGTTAAAAATAATACTGGTAAACCTGATGATAATATGTATCTATTTATTATGCTTACATAGAAACTGTACTTTCACTTTCATTTTAAGAATGGGTCAGTGATTGCCTCATCACTTTTAATTTGTGCTACACCTCAAGTATTGATAAGCAGTTATAAGAATTCCTAAAAGCTATGTTTATTCTTAGATATTGACTTTTTTCTCTTTTTAATGAAGTATAAAAGCAACTAGAGCCGGGCTCGTTGCAAAGCCGTTGCAGCTTCGTGTCGGAAAAGGATTGTCAATTATATGATAATAGTCATGATTTTATATGCTAGTGCTTATAAATGAATAAATGGATGGCATGCATCAGCCCTTTATTGAAAAGGACAGCAATTCCAATCCAGTAATAATGTTAATTCAGTCATGGAAAAACACGTGGCTTCTCTTTTTAATACAATTGGCAGCTTATTAATGGTTGAAAATGTGTGCGAAATACATGCATGGAAAATATTTCAGCAACTGCTTAACAGCAAATGCCATATCTATAATAATATTTTTTGTAGCAAAGAGATTGACCGATTAAAAGATTGTTTCCTATTTTTGATAAATTATTTTCTGTTAATTGTATTTCACACCTATTTCTGATAAATTATTTTCTGTGAATTGTATTTCACAACTAAACATCATTGGGATCTTGAACTTCTCAAATAGCCCCACTTTTTAAAGGATGAGACATTGAAAAGCACTTTGCCTAACTATTCACTAAAAAAAATTGTTCGAGGTCACAGCACAACCCTTACTTTTTCTGGTGAAACTAATTATAAAACCAGATTTGACACAAGAAGGAGACAACATAGAATAGACATCTGTTTCAATGATGTCTTCTGTGATCTTGACCTTTAATTAAATAAACTAAGTTTAAGATCACTGCACACTCATAAACCACAAGTACTGTTTGTGTGAAGCATGATCTAGATTTTTGCCATGAGAGAGAACACACGGTCCAGACTAACATGTAAGCAGTTGTATGCTACCCAGGTATATGACATTGACTCTCTACATTGACTCTCTACATAGACCCTTGCTTTAGGCCACACCAAATTAATTTTTAGATTCTCATCCCCGCCCGCCCCTCTAAAAATGGCCCGCCCTGATGTACCGGTATTTTATTTTGTTTTGAAAAAAAAAAATTGTGTGGAAAAAAAATCAGGCTCAGTATACAAAAAATTCAAAACATTTTAACGGCTGCCTAAACATGTGAATTACCATTTGATTCCAGTCATGTTTGTTATCATAAGGACACAAATGTCTTTATGCATTAACAGTCAAGTCGAAATAAAATGGATTTAAAAGATTACAACTGGGTTTGTGTACTCATATTAGGATTAACAATTTTTTAAAAAAAGAATAGAACAGTTGTTATTTCTTAAACATGGACGTGAAAACGTGATTTTAAAAAAATAATAAATAAAATCCGACCACCCGACCCACATTATTTGCTAATCAGGATGAGAATCATCCGACCACCCGACCCATATTTTTTGCTAATCAGGATGAGAATCTATTGTTAATTTTATATGGCCTTACCTTGCAAGTTGGTTGTACAAAACAGAAAGACATGTAATATATTTTTAACTATGCATGTACTGTTAGCAAAAGTATTTACTGGTACTAATGTATTCTTTGTTTTCACTGATACCATTATATTTTCATTGACAGCTAACTTTGATTTCCACTATATGCTTAGTATAGTGGGGGTTTTTTAAACAGAGATCTAGAAATTAAATCACCACAAAAACTGTTTTTTAGATCATTGACATGTATATATGGTCACGGTCCAGTAGTCCGAAGGTTCATTGGTCCTAAGGTTCAGTAGTTCGAATGTTTATTAGTACAAAGTTTTATTTGTCCGAAGGCTAAGTATTCCGAAGGTTCATTAGTCCGAAGGTTCATCAGTCCGAAGGCCCACTAGTCCGAAGGTTTATTAGTTGTAATGCATCACATGTGATTACTAGTTTGAGAAATCTTTTCGGAATTATTTCCATGCAGTAATTTTTCACGTAAGAATTCGTCCTAAGCATAAGCAAAAAAGTAGCTGAAATGATTCAATCTTAACAAGTTAATATTAAATTAATTGTTTTTAATAAAAAAAATTAAAGAATCTCAAAGTACATGTAGAACGTTTTAACACCGCTTTCCTTGAAATCTGTATTTTCTACTTTAACATGTTTAAGATAAACAAAGTCCTGTGTTACTTTTAAAATACAATGTATATTTTCCCCTCCTAAACATTTGTACATTTTTTTTATTACTTTGTTTTTCACTTTCTTTAAATTTTATTTTTTGGTTATTTATTTATTCGTGCATATTCTTTGGAATTCGTTTTGTTTCCATACTGTATATTGTCCCCCACTTTTACTCTAAATTGGGGATATAAATTTATCCTTGTCCGTTCGTTCGTCTGTGTGTCATTCTGTTTGTGCATTTCTGGTTACCATAAGCTACAAATTTAACAACGAATAAAAAAATCCTGACCCCTACTTAATTTTTATTCTATCCAATTGATAAAAGACCTCAACCCCCCTTCTTTTGCGGGAGATAATAAACATTTACACCAAGTGGCAGATACAAACTCATTGAATAAGTCCATTAGGTTTTGTTTCAATTTGATTTTGTTTCGCACTTAATAGGTACTTGGGCGTGCAAAACGTTTCATCATTTAACATTCATGTTATTTCTTTAAGGAATGAGTTCAATATTTATTTGTTTTATACGATATAAAATGGTTTGGGGCAGTTTACGCTTTATAAAGCGTGAAGTGGTTTATAAAAAGGCGTAAACTGTTCCAAACCATTTTATATCGTATAAAACTAATAAATATTTGAATTCATTGCTTATAATTTAATTTTTTGCTATTAACTGTACAGTAGATAAAAACGGTGATTTGACCCTTAAATGACATCAAATTGTACAAAATTCAATCCAAATGTAACGTTGGGATTGATACGTTTTTTGACGTTAGTCTTTCTATGATGTAGGCAACATTCTTTATACAATATAAAATAAATGTTTTAGCCAATCAGAAAGCGCGTTACAACCAAAATTAAACAAGATATCTGTGAGCCAATGCTCACTAGTGATACCCCCGCTCTGATGTGAATATGCAAAATAAGCAAAGTCTACATTTAACAGAAAGCTTGCATCCGATTGGTACAGAAATATATCCCACAATATGGCATGCCTAAACAAATAGTGTGTTAAAATTTCAAGCATCTGCGATAAATAGCTGCTAAGAAATCTTTGAGGAAAATTTGTTTGAAAATTTTGGCTAAAATAAACAAAATACTCATTTAACAGGAAGATGATGTTCGATTGGTACAAAAATATATCCCACGATATGGCATGCCTTAACAAACACTGTGTAAAAATTTCAAGCATCTCCAATAAATAGCTGCTGAGAAATCTTTGACGAAAATCTGTTTGAAAATTTTGGCAAAAAATAAACAAAGTCATTATTTAACAGGAAGTTGACATCCGATTGATACAAAAATATATCCCACAATATGGCATGCCAAAACAAATAGTGTGTTAAAATTTCAAGCATCTGCGATAAATAGGTGCTGAGAAATCTTTGACGAAAATTTGTTCGAAAATTTTGGCTAAAAATAAACAAAGTCCTCATATAACAGGAAGTTGATATCTGATTGGCACAGAAATATATCAAACGATATGGCATGCCTATACAAATATTGTGTAAAAATTTCAAGCATCTGCAATAAATAGTTGCTGAAAAATCTTTGACGAAAATTTGTTTGAAAATTTTGGTTAAAAAATAAGCAAAGTCATTATTTAACAGGAAGTTGACGTCTGAGTGATACAAAAATATATATATCCCACAATATGGCATGCCTAAACAAATAGTGTGTTAAAATTTCAAGCATCTGCGATAAATAGTTGCTGAGAATTCTTTGACGGAAATTTGTTTGAAAATTTTGGCAAAAAATAAACAAAGTCGTCATTTAACAGGAAGTTGACGTCTGATTGGTACAAAAATACATCCCACCATTTAACATGCCTATACAAATACTGTGTAAAAATTTCAAGCATCTGTGATAAACAGTTGCTGAGAATTCTTTGACGGAAATTTGTTTGAAAAGTTTTGCTAAAAATAAACAAAGTCGTCATATAACAGGAAGTTGATGTCTGATTGGTACAAAAATATATCCCACGATATGGCATGCCTATACAAATACTGTGTAAAAATTTCAAGCATCTGTGATAAACAGTTGCTGAGAATTCTTTGACGAAAATTTGTTTGAAAATTTTGGTTAAAAAATAAGCAAAGTCGTCATATAACAGGAAGTTGACGTCCGATTGGTACAAAAATATATCCCACGATATGGCATGCCTTTCCAAACACTGTGTTAAAATTTCAAGCATCTGTGATAAACAGTTGCTGAGAATTCTTTGACGAAAATTTGTTTGAAAATTTTGGTTAAAAAATAAGCAAAGTCGTCATATAACAGGAAGTTGACGTCCGATTGGTACAAAAATATATCCCACGATATGGCATGCCTTTCCAAACACTGTGTTAAAATTTCAAGCATCTGCGATAAATAGTTGCTGAGATAAATGCGACAGAAATTTTTGTTACGGACGGACAGACAGACGGACAGACAGACAGACGGACGGACAGACAGACACACAAGGGTAAAACAGTATACCCCCTCTCCTTCGGAGCGGGGGTATAATTATATTCATATATTTGCTATTGTTTTTTTTTTAAACATAAATTTTTTTATTCGATAAAACATGATTTCTATTTGATACGTTGATGCTTTATGTATAAAATTTTAGTTAATTTTTTAAACCTTATTTCAAAATTGGAGATGACTTTCGATGACTCTATCTTAGTTATCCACAAATTGCATCTATCTTATTCTTTATTCATATGATTTACTAGCAATTATGTAACTTGTTATTCCTATTCCAAAACTCCACTTCGAAAACACATCACTCCTATTCTGGAAATAAAATTTATGAGAACATAAGTCAAATTGAAAAGGCAGAAATCTGAATACCAGAAAAAAGTTATTATAAATACAGGTATACAAAAATTTCAAAAATAATTCTACAGATTTATACAGAGATAATAATTCATATCATAATTACAGTAGTCTCTTTTCATAGTATTTTGTGTTCTAAACCTCCAATAACTTGTAAAAGTGAAAATTTATTTATCAATCCTGGCCTATTTAGTAACTTTAACCTTTACAACATTTACTACATCGAGTTTCGGACTAATGAACCTTCGGACTAAAGGGCCTTAAAACTAATGAACCTTCGAACTACTGGGCCTTCGGACTAATGAACCTTCGGGCTACTGGGCAGACCCCATATATACATTTCAAAAAATTTTCCTAAAGTAATAATTATTGTTTTGCTGTGTGGAAAAAAAATATCATCATATGAAATACAAAGTTGCTTGCAAGCCAAAAAATATATGGACATGTTTCCAAACTGCACTTCATGCGAGTTGAAATTGACACATTACGCAGTAAATCTTCACCCCATGAATCAAAGTGGATGGTCTAGAGTCAGCTTTTTAGTGTCGTCATGCCCAAGATTTAACAGTTTAAAGGCCAAGGACCAGGTATAAATAGCAGCCAATCACAAAATGAATGGGAAATTAAATTTTCTCTGCAGCTTTCAGTTCAGAGAGAATATTTTCAAATTAATTGCATTATTCATTAATAAAAATTTCTAATTTTCGGTGTGGAAGTAGCTACCAAGGCAGTTATTAATTGACATTAAAAATTTTACAAACAAAAAAATATTAAAAGAGTATTCATCTTATAATGTTCTGAAGCAGCTCAAAACTAGTGATCGACATTGGAGGCAGAGATAACCAATGTTTTGTTTACACAGGAAGTGGCTGTAGCCATGTGCTCTGTAGCATGAGCAATGTATTGGCAAAAATCTTTTACCTTAGTAAGTTAGCATTGATTAAAAATTAATCCTTCACATGAATAACAGTGTTGGTGTGATATTTATTGAAATTTATTAAAAACCTCAAATTAAAATAATCACATTGCTTTTAGTTCCACATAAAATCTTCATGAGTCTGAAATAAAGATACATAATGTCCCATCCATGGTAGATAAATTGTCAACAATGCGAGTTAATTCATATGCAATACTTCCTATTTTATTAATACATCTGGGTTTTGTTTGATCTCTCCCAAAAATTCCTGTGTCAAAATTAAAATCAATCTATCTGTCCTTCCATTGGTGTGAGCTACTTTACTTTGCACATTCCAATAGTCACCATAGTTTTGTATGTGATGCACGAACAACACAAGCAATGCTGACATTCTTCAACCTTCAGTCTCCCGAACCAGACTTAATTATCACAAAGTCATCAAAATGTGGGTCACTGTCCTAAGAACTTTGTAATAAACCCGTTTTTGTTTTTCTCAACAAGAACTTCATTAAAATCCCAACTCAGTGTCAAAAGCTAACAAAATGTTTCTCCACGACATTTAGTTACTTCCAAACTAAAATATACATTTCTCCCAGCTTATTGTGATGTTCTGCCATTTTCCTCCATTTTCACTCTGGTTCTTAGTTCCCACCACATGATGATAAATATGGGGTAAATAAGGGGTATATGAATATAAGTTTGCTTGTAAGAGCAAATGAAAGTTTTATAAACATTGTATTTGAGTTCTCAACAACCAGCTCTTAATTAGTGTTCATATTGTCTTCTCACATCAGGTAGCCCCGCCTTTTTGCCCTTATAGGCTGAGGTGGCAGAAAATCTAGGTCGACCCCGCCTTTAAAGGGGCACCAAGCTTTAAGGAATGTTAGGTGTGGTCTATTTTTTTTTTCCTTTAAAGACTTCCTGCATTGCAAAAGAGGTCACTAGGTTTCTTGGTTACTACGGTCTACAAACCAATCAGATCCCACGCAATGGTCTATATAAATGACAGCATTGTCATAAATTAATTCAATTATTGTGATGCCAAGGACAAACATGTAAGGTTTTAAGTGCACATTACAAAGGTAGGATTATTTCAGCTTCATCAAGTATTTACCTTATCCAACTATTGTTTAACTGTAGCTAAAATGATGTAGCCTTCCCCCAATTTTGTGTTTGTTGGGGGGGGGGGGGGGTGGTGTCTGTATAAAACATCAGATCAAAAAATCGCTGGGGGCTACATGTACATTGTTGCATCTAACATTATATAGTAAATGAGTTTGAGGAAATTTTATAGGTTTTACTTCAATTTCAACCCATTTGATTACCTTACAGTATTGAACATGTTGAAACAACACAATCTTCCACGTCTTTTATAAATGATGCTTGATAAGTGGCTCCATATTATTCGCAAATATATATATATATATTTTTTAAGACAAGTGATTAGTGTGACATACACATACACAATTTATAAATCTGTGTCAACTAGCCCCAAACCAAACAAGGTTAGTAGGCGAACACATATTTTCCATGCTCAAGCTATTTGCTAAAAATAAGCAAAATTCTATATTTAACTTCGAAATTTCCCAGATTATAAATAGTATCGAAACTAATTCTAAAAATACTGAATCATAAAAATAAGTCCACGTCATTTAAAAAAAAAGGAAAGTACACATTTTTTCAATTCAACATCCTGTTTCAATTTTTCTTTATATAATGTCCCGATTTAACATGTTTAAACCTGCCTTGATTATTTAACAGGCAAACACATCGTCATTTGTCGTCACACATAACGTTAAGGCATGCTCTCGTGAACCAAGCATTTATGTGTTTAAATAAAAAGTAATAGGGAAGATATAACATTATATTTACCTTGATATTCTTATATACAGATTCTACGAAACCATAATAACCTCCAAATTCCTGTCTATAAAACGGAAAAACCCAAACCGGCGCGAGTTTGATCGCTGTCGTGGTATCGGAAACTTCAGTCACGTGACCTTGAACGAATGAAAACGCAGTCTAACAACCAACTGCGTTGCACATATTTAAACTTGAAATAATACCGACCAAACAGGTAGAAATATATATGTTTATTTACCTGTGATTGTGAAGATTAAAAACAATCGACGTCTTATGACGAATATATTTATATCTACATTATTAGGTTCGCACGTACACAACAAGGACATTAATTAATATTTTGAGTTATTCGAGGGTTATAAATTCCTAAAAAAAAATATGGTGGGTAGTGGAGCATATTACAAAATCGATATTCTCTACTGTAGAAATGATGGTAAATCTATGTATACATGTCTTTACTCTTTATTGAAATGACACTTTATAGCACAGTACTATAAGTAGTACTCTAAAGCGTTTCTCTATCTAAAACAATATATGATACTAAGGATTCTTTTTCTGAGCTTGAATAAACTATTAATTTAATATATAAATTTTCCTTAATCTTCCTGGGTTTTAATAATTCGTTTCATGGTGATATTAGTATATGTCAAAGCAGGCACGTAGCATCGGGGGGGGGGGGGGGGGGGGCAGGGTGGGGGGCCTGCCCCCCCCCCCCCCCCCCCCCCCACTTTTTTTGAGCAGCGAAGATTTTTCTTAAATTTACATACAAAAAATTGAATTAAGATGGAGTTGCCCCCCCCCCCCCCCTCTTTTAAGGCTTTTAAGGGATCATGTAAAAATTTGGATTGAAAATAAGTGCACTGAAGTTAAAAGTAACTGTTCTTTCTCTCTCTCCCCCCCCCCCCCCCCCCCCCCCCCCCCCACGGTTTAGGATTTTCAGGATTTTGGAAAGTAACTTTTCCTTTTTTTTTTTTCTTTTTTTTTTTGCTTGTCAAGATTTTTTGGATGAGTCTGCCCCCCCCCCCCCCCACTTTCAAAAACGATGCTACGTGCCTGCAAAGGCTTTATCAGATATACTGGTGCTATAAGTAAACTGTCAACGCAGACTTCCCGGTACTGGGTTTCTATTACAGTAATATTAGGAAACATGCAGGTAGATATAATGTTCATTGTTAAAGTAGCAGATGTCTTACGGACTCTGTAAAATAATTCTTTCTATACTACCACGCAAGTGCCTCAATCTTGTACATGCATATTCCATGCTACGTCCTGATTTGATCCCAAATTAATTCCTCAGATGCCCGGTGGAACGTAGTCAACTAATGCTGTTACCTTTCCAGTGTGTGTGTGTGTGTGTGTGTGTGTGTGTGTGTGTGTGTGTGTATATATATTCGGGGCGGGACCCATGGTAAGGTTAAAAAGACAATTTTATTTTAAAACAACAAAAATTGAGATCGTCCCTCCATGGTTACTATTCTCTTTAATGATATACCGGTATGCAAGTCGTACATGTTTATGAAATGTCTGATATTCTCAATTTAAGAGTCGGGACCATGTGGCCCTTATTATCAATTTTGACCCAATCAAAAAATTAGATCAGATATATCTGATTGACATTTCTTCGACAGAAAATCAAAACCACACCCTGGTGCCATAATGGATGCATTTTAAGGTGAAATATATTACCAATTTTCAACTATAGATGAGACAATTGATTATGTACACTTTATATATCGCTATCCTATTGTATTTAATATGTATATGGTCACATGGGGGTCTGCCCAGTAGCCCGAAGGTTCATTAGTCCGAAGGTTCATAAGTCCGAAGGCCCACTAGTTCGAAGGTTCATTAGTCCGAAATGCTGTGACGGTCGCAATAACTTAAAGCTGCTTGGTCCGATTTTATATCAAATTTTATGCACGCTTTTAAATGATGGCTATGCTTAGTATATGTATAATAATAGACATTGCAGTAGTTTTACCCGTCAATTATGCCAAATTTCAATGAAGAAAAATACGTACAAAATTTGTTAACAAAACAAACGACATTAAAAGGTACCTCGTTATTTCGCCTCATATTAAATTTCACCCCTGACGACGAGATGGGTACAAACCCAGATAGCATGTCTTTGTTGGGCCAACGTTGGCCCAACAAAACCAGTTACATTGGCCCAATGTTGGCAAATAAATGTTGGCCCAATGTAATTTTGCTAATCGGCCCAACATTGGCCCAACATGTTGGGCCGACATCGGCACAATGTCACATTTGTCATCTTCTGATATCGGCCCAACAGTGGGCCAACGTAGGTAACATATGACCAACACTGGCCCAACAGTGGGCCAACGTAGGTAACATATGACCAACACTGGCCCAACGGTGGGCCAATGTACGTAACATATGACCAACACTGGCCCAACGGTGGGCCAATGTACGTAACATATGACCAACACTGGCCCAACGGTGGGCCAATGTACGTAACATATGACCAACACTGGCCCAACGGTGGGCCAATGTACGTAACATATGACCAACACTGGCACAATGTTGGGTCAATGTTGTTCCAATATAGGTGCAACAATACAAATGCAACAATATATCACAATTTATATGATGGATTTATTTTGAATCCAGAGTGCACAAACCATGATAAAAATAATCCTTGAAATTAAATGACGGCCGTTCGTTATCTAGCTAGCATATGTTCACAGGGTAAATCTCTATCCACACTTTTTAAACTTAGTTACTCCAAAATAGAATAAAGTAATAATTCACTCTCTTCTGTATGTTTTGCTTCATTTATATCTTCAACTGTTCATAGTCATCCAAATAAAACACCGGTTTTCAAAAACATCAAATTTCGAAGTCAGTTGAAAGTTCGTCAGACTGGAAGGGGGCAGCTTGAACATATTCCCTTAAAATAAAAAATACAAATATTCAACATATGAAAGAAACATTTATTGAGACGTTAATGAAATTGGCTTAATAAATATCTGCAGTTATTTGAGATAAATAATACTTACATTTCTGTTTTATTCACTTGACTGTGGCTATACATTGAGCAAACTGTTTAGATATGTCCTACAAAATGTTAAATGGGAGCAGATTTGGCCATCCCAACAGATCAGATATCACAATAACCATGGAAACTGGCCAGTCTCACGCTGAGAAAACTCTGTCTTAATTGCTTGGTCAGTGAATGTGCTATTCTCTTATCTCAGGATCGGCAACTTAAATTCTACACTTTAGAACAATATTATGCAGCTGAATACATTTGCAGAATATCTTCATTTTAATTTTGGGCTTTCACAATTTTAAGCTTCTTTAAAAGAATAAAAATTAAACTTGCATTTTTAAACATGTTTCCTTTTATAAAGAGTATGTACATGTAACTATTGACAGTATATTTAGCTTTTAGTAATGATTCTATCTCAAAACATTGTAAAAAGAATAATAAAAAGAGATGTATAAACATATAACCACTGTTGAAAAGGTATGCGTGTTTTTATAAATGTAATCGACCAACAAACTAATCAGGAAATAAAAAATGTAATTAATAGACGTTGGATCATTGTTGGGCCGATATCATGTCTCAACTGACATTGATTGTAAATTTACAACATTGACCCAAAATGTTGGCCCGAAGTTGCGTTCCCAAGTAACATTGACACTCAAATTAGATGTGTCAAGTGTGCATTGGCCTAATGTTTGCCCAACGTTGCGTTCCCAACTAACATTGACACTCAATTTAAGTTAGATGTGTCAAGTGTACATTGGCCCAATGTTGGCCCAACGTTGCGTTCCCAACTAACATTGACACTCAAGTTAGTTGTGTCAAGTGTACATTGGCCCAATGTTGGCCCAACGCTGTGTTCCCAACTAACATTGACACTCAAGTTAGATGTGTCAAGTGTACATTGGCCCAATGTTGGCCCAACGTTGCGTTCCCAACTAACATTGACACTCAAGTTAGTTGTGTCAAGTGTACATTGGCCCAATGTTGGCCCAACGTTGCGTTCCCAACTAACATTGACACTCAAGTTAGTTGTGTCAAGTGTACATTGGCCCAATGTTGGCCCAACGCTGTGTTCCCAACTAACATTGACACTCAAGTTAGATGTGTCAAGTGTACATTGGCCTGATGTTGGCCCAACGTTGCGTTCCCAACTAACATTGACACTCAAGTTAGATGTGTCAAGTGTACATTGGTCCAATGTTGGCCCAACGTTGTTAAGCCAACGCCAACCTTACAACCTACAGCCAATGTTGGCCCAACAAACTCATGCTATCTGGGAAGTTGTATAACGAATTTGACATCGCTTTAAATAAAGGTCGAAATGATCAGACAAATTACAAATAAACATATGTACGTTTTGTTCGCTAATATTTCTAAAGTCTGCTTTCTTTACTATTGATGCATAGCATGCGGATTGAATAACCCCAATCATTCGGGGGACGAAACCAAGCGGTTTCCTTTTCTAAACATTCCCGTGATGCATTTTGGTTTGTTTTTTCGTTTGCCCAAAGAGAAATTATTTTTATTTACTTTGAATATTTCTTACTTTGAAAGGAGACTGATTCTGCTGGTGTAAATAGGAGAAAGTCCATAACTTTCTAAGATAAATGATTTGTATGAAAAAAATTTTGATACTGTAATTACAAAAAAATCGGACCGAGCAGCTTTAAAGAGTCAGGTTTGATTAATCAGCCTTAACGAGTTCTTAAAAGTTTCGAGCTCAAAATACAACGAAAAAAGAGTACTATAATGTGAATTGTTATCTCTTTATAGAGATATGTAATATTATTTTTGTAAACCGTTATACAAAATAATTTTTTTCTGATATTCAGATTTCTGCCATTTTAATTTATCGCTCGTTGCCCATGAACGTTATGTTTGGATTAGGAATAATGTTTTCCAACTGGCACTTAAAAAAAAAATAGGAAGAGCAAGTTAATTTATTATAAATCATATAAGATTAAAGCATACGAGCCATGCAATTTTCGGATATACCAAGGATGGAGTCATCAAATAGGTTGTTTAAGTTGTGTAAATAGTGATCAGATTGGTTCATTCGGACGATAAATCGATATCAGTACGTCAATTACTTACTAGTCTGTCTAAAAATTATTTGAAAACGGTTCAACATTTATCGATGCTCAATTAGATTTATCCTTGAAACAACGTTTTCCCTTAAATCATGCAAACTTTTAAGACACCAACCAGAGTGTGAGGTTTATATCCCCGTCCAACTCTGCCTTTCCGGACAAGGGCTTATGTATAGCGAAGCGGATCAGAAACTATTGACTTGGGAAGATGAAAAGCGGGGGACAATAAATAGCGTTGAAACAAAAAGAATCCTAAAGTATCTACTATACAAATATTTTAAACGGGGAAAATTTATACATTGTATTCTAAAAGTAGCGTGGGAGTTTATTTATCTTAAATAAGAAAAATACAGATTTTAAAGTGGTTTAAAACGTAGTACTACATGTACTTTGAAACTCTTGGAGAAATGATACTTGTACATACACGTACTTTGTTTGCAGTAAATTAAATCCAAAGCACCCACGTAAATTTTTGGTATTAAAAACCATAATATTAACGGGTGCGTCTTTTAACCCCAAGGAACCCCAAGGAACCCCAAGGAAACCCCAAGGAACCCCAAGGAAACCCCAAGGAAACCCCAAGGAACCCCAAAGAAACCCCAATGACAGAAATAAATAACTATTGATACCCAAGGGGGTCTAATTAGAGTGCAAGGGTCACCCCTTACCCTTGGTACCCCAATTATACCCCAAGGAACCCCAAAGATAACCTAATAATACAGATTTATAACTCCTGATACACCATAGAACCCCAAGGAACCTCAAAGATACCCTAATAATACAAATTTTAAACTCTTGGTACCCCTGGGGACTCACTGGTATTCCAGACACACCTGTAAGAACCACAGGGAACCCCATGCAGGGATATCCCAAGGAACTCGAAGAATACCCTAATAATACAGAATCATAACTCTTGATACTCCATAGAACCCCAAGGATACCCTAATAATACAAATTTAAAACTCTTATTAACCTTGAGGACTCATTGGTATTCCAGATACACTTCTAGGAATCCCAGGGAACCCCATGGATATCTCAAGGAACTCCAAGAATACCCTTATAATACAGAATCATAACTCTTAATACTCCATAGAACCCCAAGGATAACCTAATACATTGTAATACAAATGTAAAACTCTTGATAACCCTGGGGACTCATTGGTATTCCAGATACACCTCTAAGAATCCCAGGGAACCCCACAGAAATCCCAAGGAACTCCAAAAGATACCCTAATCATACAGATTTATAACTCTTGATACACCATACAACCCCAAGGATACCCTAATATGTAATACTTTAAAACACATTTGGTCTAGCCGAAAAATTGTTGTCTATAAATTTGTTTCGGACTTGTGATATTGCATTACATTCTAAAATATAATGAAATTCATCGGCTATACGTTTTTTGTAACAGAGAGGACAAAATCTTTCATTTAATGGGATACCTTCCCATCTTCCCACTTCAACTGGTAGATGGTGATTTGAAGTACGAAAGAACTATATATATGATATGAGTTAAATTTGGCCCCCATTATTCGCAATTTTTTAAAGTGTTTCAGGTACAATAATATGTTATGTTATATTTTAGAAAGGTTGATGTAAAATTTATTTTTCACCTATTTATTTGATTTTTTTGCACTCACTGGCAGAAAATGACGTCAGAAGTGACGCTATTTCAATCAAAATCAGTCAAAAATTTACATTTTTCTTATCTTTTTATGAAAGGGAAATATAGAGGGCATGCTTGAACAGGGAAAAATTTTTTGTCACTTATTAGCCTTGGCTAGATACACCTCTGATTAAAATATTTTGTTTGTTCAAGCATTCTCTTTATTTTTTTCTGAAAGAAAAACTGCTTGAAAACAAGCTGTTTTATCATGTTTTTGCTAAAAATGCAAAATGGCAGGAAAAGGTTGTCTTTACGATGTCATATTTCTAAATTCTGGGCAGTTGAATCAAAATGAACATTATGTAAAAACATCACATATATATCGGTACAAAGAAAAATGATGATGTTCATTTTAGGGGGCCATTTTAGGCCCATATCATATATATAGTCCTTTTACAAGAATTTTTCTGAATTTCATGGGTAAAATATTGAAATAGTTCCATCAGTCTGAAAATGTAGTCCTAAATGTACATGTTGTTGAGCATTTAATTCTTTTATATCATAAACACTATAGCCAAATTGTATGATGTACGTGATAATTCCTCTGCATTTCTTATAAAATTAACATTTATAGTTTTTTTCATTATTAAAATCAACAGCCCAAAACTTGAACCATATAATGTTTATTTTTTCAAGGTTCTTGATAAGGGACATAGAAGGGGTAGTAATGTCATAGTTTTCCTTCTCCTCAAAAGAATGAATATTGAGTAATTTTACATGAAATAAAAATTAGCTTGTACGATCAATCATGATAGAACAAACCCTTTTTAATTATCAAAATTTACTTCTATTACAAGTATCTAATTAATTTTTTTAACTTTATTTTAAATATAATCTAAAAAAAACTGCCTGTTATTTTTTTATTATTAAAAATTTGCTTAAGGTCAATAATTGAACAGACTATAATTTACCTGTAATTAATCCTTTGTTCTTTGAAACCCTTACCTGAGCACCATTCCCACTTAGCTAAAATCAGTCACCCATAAAAATTCAGAATTATAGCAAAGTGGGAAGACACCCAAAATTCACAAGGGTTGTCTACCAATAAACAAGGAGATGTAGGTGTAGGTAAATATATTGCAACAGTGATGGTGAAGCCATTGTGTATACATGTAAAGGGTTATGTTGGCCCTTTAATCCCTGTCCAAGAGCTACCACCAATATACAACGGGTGTCCTGCAATTAACAGGTATTTTGGTGCCTCTCAGGTGAACATTCTGCACGCATAATGGGTCAATCCATTGTGTTGTACCCACGAAGGGGAGATAGCCCCACTCCACACTTCCATGATCACTTCTCAAAAGTACTCCAATAAGGGTAACACCCCCTATGTCAATAGTAAAACAAGTTTGGGTCTTTGTAACTGAACAATATCTTTCTCCACTTCATTTGAAAATTTCACCGAAGAAACATTGTCATATTAAGTGTTCATATGAATGGTTCACCGGAAGAATTGCAGACTTCCTTGTGGTGACATAAAATTTAGTGCCCTATTTCATGAATTTGATATAATTTGTTACTGATTCAATATTGGCTGATCATCAGTTGGTAAGAGACAACAAATTCTGCCAATTAACGGTACTCGATTATGATTTTCAACCGATTTGACAACACTAATTGTTAAATTCATCCAAAGTGAACAGATATTGGAGAAACATTATTTTTATCATACCAGTATGTATTGGGGTATCACAAGTGTTCCTTGGGTTGCCCAGATGTTTTTATGATATTCCATTAAGTAATTGGGTATAATTGGGTATTAATTAGTAATATGTTTTACAGTACAACCATTGGGGTGGTTATTAAATTCTATCAATTGGGTACCTTGCAATTGGGGTTCCTACAGGTATCCTTGGGGTACCAATAGTTGACCTTTGGACTCCAATGAGTATCCTGGGGTATCAATAGTTATCAATTTTTACAATTGGGGTATCCTTGGGGTATCAGGAGTGACCCTTTGATTTTTAATGAGACCGGCCTTGGTCATCAAATTTACTTTCCACCATTGACTTTATTTGAAGTATCTATGGGGTTCCCAAGGGTATCCTTAATGGGTTCTCATTGGTATACTTGGGATTCATTTGGGTTCTTTGGGGTACTTATCACTTTAAATACATATGTATAACAGTAATATATTTACAAATTAATGTATCTGATGATATTTTTTTTAATTTAATTGTTTTAATGAAAAACCAACAAAATGACAATAATCCCACCCTTTGCAGTAAATGGAAATACCGGTAGCCAAGCAATGCTCTTCTGTTGATAAAACTTTGAATATCTTTCTAATAAGAGTCTTAACAGATGCAGTTAGTTGTTTCAAATTTTCCTCACTTTCTGCTATGGCCTATGGTACAATGGAACTCCATATCAGAAAATTGATCCCATAGGACTTTATATATGATTTTCTTTGACAGGCTTTTTAAATTTAATAAACTCCCAAAACATTACCATAATTACCATACTATGTAAAAATATGTAAGAAAGAAAATTTAATATTACAAACAATTTTAAAATTGCAGAAACACTACAATCATATCAGTAATTTTAATAAATCTAATTTAAATTAGATTCCCTATAGGGTCACTTCATCAATTTACTTGCATGACTAATAAATTTAAACAACTTCTAAAAATAGTTCACTTCTTTATTTTAATAATGATATTATTTATTTAGCCCCAAAGCCACTGCCCATTTTACAGATTATCAATTTTCCATACACACATGCTCCATCTAAACCATGGCTCAGATAATGGCCCCCTTGGGACAAATGAATTCAGCCAGCTCCTAAGAATTTATCATTGACAAGCAAAAATTCTGCATTGTCAGTTGATAGAATACTTATAAAAGATAAATTTAGTTAACGAATTTAGACAAAAAACCTCCATTTGAATGTATCTTATATAAATATATTTTAGGGTGTTTTAATGCTATAAATTAATAAAATCTGTAAGGATTACCTCCCTTACTTTTCAACATCAGTGAACAATATATAGAATGAGGAAAATGAAAACTGTCATAAAATCATTAAATCTTGTCTGATCCTAAAAAAATTACAGGTGCACATCTTCAGATGGTGATCAACATATGTACAAATTTTCAGACTGTTCCATGCAGTAGTAAAAAATTCTATAGGGGGGACAAAGTTGCATCTACAGAGAGACGGACAGACGGACGGACAGGGTGAAACCAATATACCCCCTTAAACTTCATTTGTGGGGGTATAGGGGTATAATGAGACTCCTGGGGTATCACTAGTTACTAATTTCTATTATTGGGGTTACTTGGGGTTCTAATGAGTATACTTGGGGTTCCTTGGGGTATCCTTGGGGTACTACGAGGTGACCCTTGGATTCAAATGAGACCCCTTGGGTATAAATAGTTATTAATTTCTATCACTGGGGTACCTTGGGGTGAGCCTTTGATTCGAATGAGACCCCTGGGGTATCACTGGTTAATAACTTTATCATTTGGGTTCCATGGGGTTCTTACGGGTTTCCTTGGGGTTCCTTGGGGTACCCTTGGGGTACTAAGAGGTGACCCTTGAAGTCCAATAAGACCCCTTGGGTATTAAAATTTATTAATTTTTGTCATTGGGGTTCCTTGGGGTATCCTTGAGGTTCCTTGGGTTTCCTTGGGGTTTCCTTGGGGTTCCTTGGGGTTCCTTGGGGTTAAAAGACGTGCCGATATTAACTGGTTAAATTTGAATAACACACATTTATAACCTATAAGATATTTGTCTCTTGGAATAAAGAACTTGAACTTGAACTTGAAACATGATTCATACAATGAAATGTACGAAGCAATTAGATTAACCACACTGCCACGCACTATAAAATGTGTGAATGAGAAGCAGCAGATACATGCATGTATTGTTGGCCTGATTTTACAGGGTACTAGCTGACCAAAGGACGCTGACTTGTTTGACAATGTACAACTAAATCTCTTCGATCTTGTACTCTAAGGTATTCTAAGTAAACAAGGAAGAAAATTTAATTAACTTGTTAAGATCGACAGCTTACGAGTACGAGAACTCGATTAAGGTTAATTTTTCCAGAATAATATTCCATAACAACTGAACTTTTAACTAAATTGGTTTATGAAAAGCATATATATATCAGGACAAAAAAATTAAAGATATTAATTAAACTTCTGTCTGTGTCAATGTTAGGCAGTGGTTAATCAGTGAAACAATATCATGCATATTTTACAATAAATGTGTGTTTTCCCCAAAAAAATATGTTTCCCCTATACGTTATTTCGTTCTATTGACCGCTTAAAATGTGTGGCATGTTTTTACGTACTAGATCAGGCACAAGCTTATCAAAAATCTGTATGACGTGTGTCTTTATTTAGCTGCAAATTTTACTGGAAATTTTATCATCTATTAATAGATCTATGGATTGCTGCGTACAAAGCAAGCTGACGCGGGCATAAAGTCAAAAGAGATAAAAATTCGCAAATATCAGCAATTTAAGAAGCACTATTTCAATTGATTAACGAAAGTCTCATAACTTGTTTCCGTGTTTCAGAATTCCTTTGAAATGCACCCCACTACGCATTTTCTTCATTCTTCGCAATAAGTTCATGCCTAAGTCAATTTTAAATCTTTTTGTCTCTAATTATCTTGTCTATATTTAAGTATTAAAATACAGGACAACAAAAGCATTGAATTCTTAGAATTCCTCAGTAACTTATTACAATTGTAGTATCATATCATATTTAATTCTATAAATGGAGTTGATTCAGAAAATTATACCCCAATATATTCAAATTTCCCTAATATTTTTCATTGTTACCACAGGATTAGGAATATCTACAGTTGCCATTTTTTCCCAAAAATCTAAGGGTATCTTGCTTCTTTAATAGTCCGTTAAACATTATGGTGTGAATTTAATCCTTTACTGTGCGTAGCCATCTACATAGAAATATATATTCATAAGAATTGGAATAAGAATAATAAGATATAAATTCAAAAATTGCAGTATATTAGAATTTTCATGAAAAGCGGAGAAAATACAGTATGCTAATATTATGTTTTTGAATTATAAATTTATATTTGAATTTGGCTAATCGGATATCCAGCATTTTGCATTTTACATCACTATACAACAACTACTACAAGTTAGTTAATTAAAGACGTTTAGTAGATTTGATAAGACAAATGTTTTAAGTTTAAACTTTATCACAATTTCAATAATTATCACTTACGTAATGATATTTTAAGTGAAGTTCCACTGTACATATTAAAAAAAACCCTGTTAACCACTTCAATTTCGTCATATATATATATATATATATATATGTGTGTGTGTGTGTGTGTGTGTGTGTGTGTGTGTGTGTGTGTGTGATATTGTTGATATATATATATATATATATATATATATATATATATATATATATATATATATATATATATATATATATATCGAAATAATAATTAAAATCAACAATATCACTTTTCTATGTTAAAATTTTAATTTAAGGATCTCGTCGAAATCCGTCGAGTACATAATAAGGTCACAAAACTCTAATATCTAGACGACAAATAGAATTAAGAACTAATATGAATTAATGATATACATTATTCGGACAGAAATTTTAACTATTTTAATCAAGTGGGCTTTGACAATTTTAAATATTATTATATCCAGTGAAAGACAATGTACTTACAATCATAATCCGAATATACAACGTTACTCATGAGTTACACTACGACCCGAACAACACGATAAAATAGAAACAGCTAAGTTTTATTTATTCAATGAAAGATTGATTATCCTTGGTAAAATTGTATAACAGTAAAACCCATATTTAAAGCGTTATTCTATATATAGTTTAATAAAATCCCAAGTTTGATGACATCAGTGGAACTCTACTTACATAAAGTATTTCATCGTATTCCAGGCTTGGGGCGAATTACATTGTAAAGTAATGCATTGCATTACCATTACTTCATGAATTTGGGCATTAAATTACCATTACCATTACTTGATTTTCTTGAAGTAATGCATTACATTACCATTACATGAGTAAAGTAATGCATTACCATTACCATTACTTTTTTTTTTAAAAGTAAAGCTAATAAAAAGTTTTTGCAAATGTTTCAAATATACAACACTCTTTAACATATCTACAGCTTCATGCTCAGTATCAGGTTCAAATTCAATGAATAAACAAGAGTCATTCTTTATTTGCTCAATATATAGTCATATTGTGGCAATATGAACAACATATTACATAAGTAAAATGATATTTATAGACATTTGGCATGATACAATATCAGATATGAAATAAAGACACGGGATAACATGCGTAACAAAAAACAATTTATGAAATAATGTTGCGGTTTTTAAAAGCTAAATATAGATATATCCCAAGATTACACAAATCTTTATAATTTTATAAACAGATGATTTTTCCCAGTTATATTTCTTAATATATTTTAATCGTATTTCTTTTTACGGAGGACACTTTAAGACAAAAGATTGCTGTTGCACTTATGATCGAAGTTTCAAAGGGTTCATCTTTCAAATGCATCCATCTTCCGGGCTATACTAAATAAATGTTTTGCAGGAGCAGTTAAAGTTTTGGCTGGAAAATACTGTTTGTCGATCTTTATCTTAGAATATATTATAATAAGTGCAATAATAGATTAAATACATAAATCTTGTATTTTCTATCAGTCCAAACTAATGTACAATGTAATTAATATACAAGAGAGAGAGAAAGAGACAGAGAAAGAGAGAAAATAAGTAAGATTATTTTCAAATGGGTTATAATATTGGAAGTGATATTGATTTTCATCATGGATGGACAGTGCATTCATTTTGCTTTTAAAAGTGCATGTCTGTCTCCTATTCTATTGTGACATAGCGAAGGGAAGGGGATTGGGGTGTTTAGCACTTCTTATAACAAAAGATTGTTTTGATACTTAGATTATCCTGGGGGCATAGTGTGTTGTTGACACATTTCTTATTGAAGTGCAAACTAATTGGAGTAAATTGTTTCAATGATTAAAAACTCTTAATAACAACACTCTTAAAAATGTTATGTAATTGTGCTGTTATCTTTAGTAATATAAACAATTCAAAAATGAATTTTAAAAAACCTTTTTTAATAAAACATGTACAATTAAAACATTTTTTTCTTAATTAGAATTATTTCTTTCTTCTTTAAAAATAAATTTAATCAAATTCAATTTCAACTATTCATTTATTCATCACATTTTTTAAAGTGAACATGCATAAATATGCACAGTAATGCAAAGTAATGCCATGTAATGCCAGCATTACACTAGATTTTGGAAAGTAATTCATTACATTAGCATTACTTGTAATGCTAATTTTGAGGCATTACACATTACTAGCATTACTTTGAAAACATGTAATGCATTGCAATGCATTACCATTACATTTAGCATTACCCCAAGCCTGTCGTATTCAATCTTCAAACATTCTATTCATCAAACTTCAGTTTACATAAGTAACAAATACAAAAATCTAAACCCTTCCTTGTTACGGGGATTTTTCTTTGACTTTAGGGCAACAATGGGATCACAATAAAGAAAGTAATGTAAAATACCATTAACTCGTACCTGTGTTCGGGGTCATGAAGCATTTTTAGACTTAAGTCCAAATTTTAATCATTTATAAAATTACAATTTGTGATAAAATTACATGTACACTTAACATTTGTAATTATCAACATAATATAGAGACACACTTTAAAAGCATTTAATTTTTCGAAGCATTTAATCACAAGACAATAAGACAGTGTACAAGTTTTGACTTTCAAGTCTAAGACTGCTTCACGATCCTGGCGCCAGGAGATAAGAGTCGTTATCTGACCAACCAAAGGTATCATATGCTTCACTTCTCAATGTACATGTATTATTTTGAGCATCAATGTTTTGAACTATGTATCAGTTTCCACTCGCATTATAACGTCAGTAGATTTAACTAAAAATAGATTTTAAAAACCCATGTTAAATATTCACATCAAGGAAATGACAACGAGTTTTTTTGATTCCGATAAACAGACATTACAGTGCAGTTTTCATTCGCAGAATAATTGACTTATATGTAAATTTTATATGACGTCAATTGCATGAATCCATTTTTTTGGGAGTGTTTTTTTTTATCACCCACTGGCCAGGATTCATCAGACTCTTTATGCATGTTTTAAGTTTTCAACAGTTAAGTATAGGGACAATTTCAGTGCTACATGTGTACGTATATCGTGATAAACAGTTGCAAGTGTAAAGTAAATGCCTTAAACTATCGTGAAATCAATCGTTTTGAGTAAATTCGGTTCAATTTAAGAGCTTTGATAAAAACAAATAGAGAAATTTACAACAAAATTGTAGAAACTATCTTCCTGTATAGACACTATCATAGAGAGCATTCGCTTCACATTCTTTTAACATCTTTTTTTTAAAACAATCAACCAAATATTTTAGACCACATACCGTAATTTGAGATATTTTAGCAACTGTCGAGCTCTAGAAGTAGCCTTGTCGGTATCATAGAACTAATGACTGAGATACGTAATGGTGTATTATTCACAGTGAATATTCAAATATGGTTCAGAGAACATTTGTGTGGGACCTGTGCCTTTGTTCAGAATATTAATAATTTCATAGATTAAAATATCCATCGAGTTTTAATTAACGATATAGAGTATATTTCATATGTTTCTTTTTTTCAGATGAAGTGTTCAAACAGTAAGTTGTTCGTCGTCATAGGGCGTCCTTGTCAAGACAACACAAACATCGCTGAGCCATTAACATCCAAGGATTTAACATTCTTGGACCATTCAGGCGCGACGGATCAGTGGATTGCCGTCATTATTTTTCTTGTACTGATGACACTTCTCTTCATGTTGTCCATATTTCTATACTTTTACTCAAGAGGTGATGAGGCATACCCAATGAATGAACATACACGTTTCGTGCATGTAGCAAGAGATGTTCCCCAAACTTGTGCTCAACACGGACCTGAACGCAAGTAAACGGCGAATACAAAAAAACGTTTGTATTTTTTTTATTCCATAAAAGATTAACTATCCAAGACTTGCCTAGATGGCCGATTGGTTGGCGCGATGGCCGCTCACTGCTAGGAGAGTGGGTTCCAGAGGTCGTGAGTTCAAGCCCCGGCAGGGTCGGAGGTGGATCTCTAATAGAGTGAATTTCTGTGTGTTTTATGTATATCTACATGTATATCCTTCACCATGGGCAGGTGTATGTTAATTATTTTGAAATGCAGACCTCAGAAGACAAATCAAAGTAGATGCATTTAGAATTTTATTCTCAGGCACTCAAACAGTTTCAAAAGCCATCGATTAATTCTTGATGCTCCTAAAACTACATGGGACGTTGACAATAGTGAAATGCTTATTTTTGCAATGTAATATTCTTCCTGTAAAGTAATATTCATGTGAGCAGAAGCTAAGAAACACATTATTTCCATTAAAAGATTGCATTGATATTGCTTAAAAACATTTATTTAATAATTATAACAAAATAAGAGATCTTTGAAATTCGAAAGACACTTTTTGAAAGCTTATATTTTTCAGAAAGTGTATCTGTTGTTATTGTTGTTATTGTTTTTTTTTTAATTTGTATTCTTGCTTGTTTAATAGGTATTTTTATATCTGGTTATGATGAATTTGTACACATATTTTGTTATAAAAAACTAATTTTATCTACATCATTGTATAATCGTTATTAGACTGTTTTAAGTAAAGTAAAATACCATCGGAGATATGTCACAGGGAATCGTCATGAATTCATCCTAAAAAACATATATTTAGAAATGCTCATTCATATATGAACAAGAAACCCCTTCACTTCAACTTTCATTGTTTTATGAAGTGAAGTAAACCGCTTTAATACTCTTTAACAGGAATCATATTCTTATAAACGTTAACAGTGAAATTAATTCCCAGATAATGCAAATCTTGAAGGGGAACGGTCACGATTTTGGTCAAAAATAATTTTACCGATTTTAATGTTTATAATGCTTCAGAAAAGCATTTTAAATATGCAACCAAAATTTGCGTGCCATTCGTTTAGTTAAAAGCAAGTTACAGCGCTTACAATTCCTTGTCATGTAAACAAAGCTTCTGTTTACATTTTGAATGCTGAAGTGAAAGTTCCAGTTTAAGGCTTAAAATGAATGTGTTAAATGTTAGAGACTGTTTATTTATGCTTAAAATGAATAAAAATGTAGACAATTCAGTTTGAAAAAAGATTTTTACTGGTATATTGAACCTATGTAAACAAACACAGGGCACGAGCCTTGTTTACATGACAAAGAATTGTGAGCCCTGTATCATGCTTATAACTCTACGCCTGACTCTAAAATTTCATTTGATCATTTCTAAAGCGTTGTAAATAATTAAAGCAGAAAAATAAAATTTGACCAAAATCGTGACCATGCCCCTTTAAGGTAAGGATTGCGGTTACAGGGAGATAACCCACATATTTTCATTGTGACGTAACACTAACAACCCTTTATTTCAACTATGACGTCAAAATTTACATGACGTCATAATTGATTTCAGATTCTTTTTATTTTGCGGGGTTTTGAAGTTTCATTGAATAAATAACAAAACATAAGCGTTTTATCAATTTTCACGAAAACAAAGTCCGCATCATATGGTTTTGAATAGTGTTTAAAAACATCAAATTACACATATATTAAGATAATTTTTTCCTAAAATTGGTGGACTTCAAAAAAAGGTTTCAAATAAGTTTTTGTTTACATAACAGTAGTTAAAAATTAAGACTTTTGTTGCATTTTATTCTATTTTGAAACAGTTAGAAATTCAAAAAAATGAATCACGATATATAAAGTGACATTATTTTTGAACAATTTAAGCATTAATAACCCTATAATTGTTACATATTACATGTATATATTTTCACGAAATTATCTACATTTCATTAACATGAAAATTTGAAATAATGAAATTTGACCTTTTGTAGTTATAAAACGGGACCGGCGAAATCATTTGAATTTCATTAGAAAAAAGACTTAAGTATAGCGAACAAAATGGTATGTTACTTTGTTATAATTCCTAAAAATTGCAAGCCGCAAACTTTACCTTAAAACGTATGGTTAAGTAAAACATGATGCCATGAACACTACCACTTTCATAAAACAGGACCCCGGTTTTAAAGCAAGTAATAAAGCAAAACCAACAGAAATGCAAGGAAAAATACTTCAGAACAAAGATCAGCATTTAACATTGAACCTTTATAATGCAGAATTCACCGGATTCAGCATGGAATGGTTTTTTGTGTTTATGTGGACCATTTTTATCTGATGAATAAATACCAGTAGTTATGGACGATTTTTCTCTATACTCGAAAATGGAAATCGTTTACTAACCTATACCACAAATTCAACAACGACAAAACTGGTGAGCCTTTTTGAAACACTTGTAACTCAGCATTTGGTTAAATCAGATAATGGGCTTCCGCTTTTAGCCATGTGTTCTTAATGCATTTTTTCTGGATTCTGGATTCGAATTTGCCAACAAGAAAAAAACATTATTTAAGAAATAAACAGCGATTTAAAAATTTCACTGGGATATGAAGTTGGTTGGTCACGTGATCAAATCCTGTGAAGCCCGAAGGGCTTCTCAGTAGATTTGATCACGTACCAACCAAATTCATAGCCCGGTGAACTTTTTAACATTGCTGTTTACTTCTTATATTTACGTTTGAAAAAGACAAATCGTTCAGAACTGTTAAAATAACCGAGATTTTATGTTTACAATAATCCAAGCGACAAGCGATAAGCGCGTGTTATGATCATTGTGGCGTCACGAAAACGTTCATACAGAATTGAACGTTTTCGCTTTTCTATAGGTTCATATAAGGAAGCATATTTGCAAATGTAAATATTATAGCTTGAAGTAAATACACAAAAAGGAACATTTATGAGGTCCACTTGAAAAACCACGTAATTGGAAACAGGACATAAATCAATTCTAAAGAATCTACAACATTCCACTATGACTTTACATACACGTTCATAATCACTAATAATGGCATAGATAAATATCTTATATTTTAAAGTAATATTGCATGAGTGTACAGATGTGATAAATCTAGAAACAATTTTCGATCAAATTTGTTAAGCATGCAAGGTATTGGCAAATGTACGTATATTCATGGATAATTTTCATAAACAAAGAATATATCTGTGTTTTGTTTGATTCTTTGTTTAACTTTTTTCTGGTGTGACGATATGTTCTTTTGAAAGATAATTTTAAAAAAATCAAAAGTGTTGACACTGTTTGGAACATTTTTTGATCGAAATACCCTTGTAATCAACAATTTTAAAGAGAACTTGAATAAAAACTGAAACAATATTCCTAATCAAATAAGCAGGATTGAGTTAAAGTAAATATGTCTCATGTCTTTTAGAAAATATTAACATACTATTGAATTTCTTGATGAAATTTTATTAAAAAAAGTTTTACATTTATGAGCCATTTGATTAGTGTCTCATATTCTAAAATACATTACACCACATTCGTGTTGTAATATTGTCAAGAGGCCTAGGGGCCACATCGCTCACCGAGCAACAATAGCCTTAACTCTGATCAAATTAGCATTACAGTATCAAAATCAAAATATTTTGACAACTAAGTACAGTAGATCTTGCACAAAAAATTAAAAAAAATCTACCAAGCCCCCTTGTTGTTATACTTGTAAGAAGAATTTTCTCTATTCCTATATAACAACCCCCCCCCCTGCTATGTGGCCCCACTTTTCTCTAGGGAATCATGGTTTGATCAAACTTTAATCTGCACAACCCGTGCTTTCACACAGGTTACTGCTTTTTGGACTGAAAACTTTCCCAGAATATTTTTACAGATTTTCTCTATATATTCCTAGGTAAAATTCATCCCCCCGTTGTGGCCCCACCCTACCCCTGGGGACCATGATTTGAAGAAACTTGAGTCTACACTACCTGAGAATACTTCCATAAAAGTGACAGCTTTTCTGGCCAAATAGTTTTTAAGAAGAATATTTTTAAAGATTTTTTCTATATATTCCTATGTAAAAATCCATCCCCCTCTTGTGGCCCCACCCTACCCCCGGGGACCATGATTTGAACAAACCTAAATCTTCTTTTTCTGAGAATGCTTCCATACAAGTTACAGCTTTTCTGGCCTAATAGTTTTTAAGAAGAATATTTTTAAAAAATTTCTCTATATAATCTTATAATAAATCCATCCCCCTATTGTGGCCCCACCCTACCCCTGGGGAACATGATTTGAACAAATTTGAATCTACACTTCCTGAGGATGCCTCCATACAAGTTACAGCTTTTCTGGCCTAATAGTTTTTAAGAAGAATATTTTTAAAAATTTTCTCTATGTAATCTTATGAAAAATCCATCCCCCCATTGTGGCCCCACCCTACCCCTGGGGACCATGATTTGAAGTTTAAGCTTTCCTGGCCTAATAGTTTTTAAGAAGACGATTTTTAAAAAATTTCTCTATATATTTCTATGTAAAACTTGATCCCCCCATTGTGGCCCCACCCTACCCCTGGAGACCATGTTTTGAACAAACTTGAATCTACACTATCTGAGGATGCTTTAGTATGAGTTACAGCTTTTCTGGCCTAATAGTTTTTAAGAAGAATATTTTTAAAGATTTTCTCTATACATTCTTATGTAAAAATCCATCCCCATTGTGGCCCCACCCTACCCCTGGGAACCATGATTTGAGCAAACTTGAATATACACTACCTGAGGATGCTTCCATACAAGTTACAGCTTTTCTGGCCTTAATAGTTTTTGAGAAGAAGATTTTTTAACATACCAACAAATTTTCAATAATTCAAAATTATCTCCCCTTTAAAGTGGGTGTGACCCTTCATTTGAATAAAATTGAAACCCCTTTACCTAGTGATGCTTTGTGCCAAGTTAGGTTGAAATCTGCCCAGTGGTTCTGGAGAAGAAGATGAAAATGTGAAAAGTTTACAACGCCAACGACAACGCCAATGCTAACGACAACGCCAACGACAACGACAGACAACGAACAAATTTTGATCAGAAAAGCTCACTTGAGCTTTCAGCTCAGGTGAGCTAAAAACGAGTCACAGTTAAGAAGTATCGAATAAATGAATTAGATAATCACTTTCATTTATGTGTGAAGTTTTCTTAATAAGAATGAAACTACAAAAAGTATTACCTCGTATGTCTTATATAGATCTACATGTATTTCTTTTATCAATTTAGTTCCCACTTCTTCAATTTGTCATCAGCACATTTCATTCCTCATGAGACAAAATATTCTTATTACAACATAAATGCACATTTATATATCGTTGTATTTAAAAATACAAACAATAAAAATTCTCTATGTCGTGATTAGATAAGGGATTTTCCAAGAACATAAAAAGAAACCAACTCCTTTTGTGAACACCAGTGATTATGTTCAAATTAAATTTTATAAATATAGAACAAGATCATAACACAATCATCCAAAAAGTTAGTACTTGTTTGGTTACTAATCATATTTAATGATATACCAAAATTTTCACTTTCGTTTTGTAAAAACTGTAATAAAAGCTGGTATGTGTTAATCCCAAGACGTAGTTTCAGATTATCATATGAAAAGGATAGAAAGCCTTTTCAGTGTAAAAAAAAAAAAAAAGGACGATACCTATGACCTTGGATTTTGCTGATGACTTAAGAGTTTGATAGCTTTCACTCCTTTCACCTAATTTACCTACCGATTACGCTGAAACATAATTTAAACTAAAAATATTCGCAGAAGTTAAATAGCACAACAAAATCATAAGAAAGCAACCGCACCTTAATTTTTCTCTACTATGAACAAAATGTATCATAGAATGTTGTGCATTAAGGAAAAATTAAAATCTGTTTTCAGATCAAGAATGACCAATTAAGTGTTGGGATGTATTCTTTCATATAAATGTAGTTGCTAAAGAGACTGTTACAATTAAATAATTCTGTGCCTATTACTGTTATGATGTAATCATTTAATCTACGAAAATCAGGGTATTGCTACAGATGAGTCGATCGTGTTACATATGTATCACTTTGTATATGTAATGCCTATTATATATACATAAATACACCTGTATAATGGTGGTGAAAACAATAATTAACATATTTGTGACGTTTCATTTTATCAGACAATGTGTACAATTCCGTATCCTATGCAATTATACTTAAATTCCACATATTAAAGTGTGAAAGTAAAGTGTGTGGAAAGCTACTGCAGATATAATATCATGAGTATTACTATGACGTTACAAACGTTGAACGCTGTTAAAATGCATTATCGCGAGCGAAAATCAATTATTCAACGTTTGCAATTCCATATCCTATGCAATTATATGAAGAAATGCTGGTGACCTTTATGTAATACTAGTATACCTATTACAAATTACACACCAATGGTTTTGAAATCCTTTGTGTTAATTCTTTCCTTAAAGGGGCATGGTCACGATTTTCGGTTTTTCTTGTTTTTAATGCTTTAGAATGCATTTCGAATAATCAACAACATTTTGAGTGCCAGTGATAGAGTTACAAGCAAAATTCATATATACAGAGCTCACAATTCTTTGTATGTTAACAAGGTTTGTCCAGAATTTTGTTCACATTGGTGCAATTTACCGGTTTTTTTTTTTAAGTTGATTTTTCTGCTTATTAGTTTTAACGATAAAAAAAGTTCTTGCGTTTGTCAGATTCATTTCAAGCCTAAACTTGGTATTTGCTTTTCACGTTCAAATGTAAACAAAAACGCGACCAGAGCTTAGATTACATAACAAAGAATTGTGAGCTTTGTATCTCGATTATAACTCGACGACTGACACTTGATGTTTGGGAATTGTCTTACTAAAGCATTGTAAACATTAAAAACAAGGAAGAAATTTAGAAAACTCGTGGTCAAGCCTTAACCCAAGCAAAACATTGAAACAAAAATATAATTGTGACGGTCAGACATGTTCGAATACTGGCGCCAGATATCCTAGTTGTAGCACCTGACGTTAGAGTCAGAATTTTAATCCAGGTCTGATCCGGCTTTATTTCTCCCATCACGTTAAATTTACTGCTGTGTCAACCCCTAAAAATGCTGAAAGTGACTTGGCTTTTACCATGAAGAAAAGGCTGGGATTATCTTCGAGGGCGTAGAACCTTTAACGGGGAGCTACTAAGGGATTTCACATCTGCAAAGGCATTTTCTCTAATGTTTTATGTCAATGTTGTACTACTTGATAAGTTTTTGTCAGTATTGGTGGGTGTTGGTAAAATCCATTAAATAGTACTAAATTATTATCAAAGTTCGAGAAATACCAGAATTTCCTGTTGAAATTGGTTTGCAACATGCATGCCTCTAATGTGAACTACATCAGAATCATCAGTAACATGCAAATCATAAGGCTTATACTATTGTTATGGCTTTACACAGTAGTATTGTAATTTGCAGAGGAAATGATCAACAACATAAAAGTTCGTGGATGGTGCATAGTACAGTAATTCATTGTTGCCTTCTGGCATGCAGAATTGCATACTGTGTAGCGTTCCTCAATCACTATACCTTGACAATAGGAAGACGACGTTACATAAAACTATATATTTTTAGGTTAATTATAATTTCATGAACACTAAGATATCATCTAATTTAGATGATATCTTAGTGTTCATGAAATTAAAATTAACCCTAAAAATATATTGAGTAATATATTTGTGCTACATTATTCTGATCCCTATTTACTGTACAAGCAAACAATATATACAACAGCAAACTTAAACCGATGTCCATCTCTGTCATTACATTGTTATATATATATATATATATATATATATATATATATATATATATATATATATATATATATATATATATATATATATATATAATATTTTTATATGTTCGATCGGGGTGGTGAATAATGACACTCATGTCCTGGCCTCTACTTTCTCTCCTGGAAGTTTTGTTTCCTGGAAATTAGAAGGGGTAAAGGGTAACAAAACCATCCATGCTCTGTCTCGTTAATGTAAAGTAAATGCAATATGATTGATTCAGTTAATGATCATTGCCAGGTTTAGCTGGTGGAATTATTTTTAGTTGTATCAAAGTTGTGAAACAAACATGTGGTTATCCTAGGGTTACAGTCAGTTTAAGCATACACAACATACACCACTTGAAATATCATACTATAGCATCGAAATCGCAGGGCTATCATCAGATTTTCATTTGTCATAACATACCATAGTATATCATAGCAAAGCATACAACATTATTTCAACTCTGTTTTTAATTATTTTATTTTAAAAAAAATAAATGTATACATTGAAGAATAGTGGTGAACTTTGGGTTTTTTTATTATCATTATTTTACTTCAAATGTTTGGAACTCTTCTGTATTTGGATGCGTTTTTGTTTTAATCATCTTGCATAACATGCCATAGCATATCATATCATTGGGCATTTCTTTTTAATTTCTCAAAGCATAACACAGCAAATCTCATAGCATTGCATTAAAATCTCATTGCAAGCCTAACATATAAATCTCAATGCATAACATTAAAGGGGCATTGTCATGATTTTTGTCAAATTCTATCTTTCTGTTTTTATTATATACAATGCTTTAGGAATGCATTTCTAATAATCATGTTAAATTTGAGATTCAGTAGTAGAGACATAAGCAAGATATAAAGCTAACAATTCTTTGTCATGTAAACAAGGCTCGTGTCCTGTTTTTGATTACATAGGTTCAATATACCAGTAAATCATCTATTTTTAAATTGATTTGGCTATCTTTTTATTCATTTTTAGCATAATTTTAGCGATTTTAATGATATTCTATAAAAATTTTAGAGGCATGGCCACTATTTGGGTCAAAACTTTTTTTTTCTGATTTTAATGTTTACACTGCTTCAGAAAGGCATTTTAATAAGCAACCGAAATCTGAGTGTCATTCGTTGAGTAATAAGCGAGTTACAGAGCTTGCAATTCTTTGTTATGTGAACAAAGCTTCTGTTTACATTCTGAATTTTGAGGTGAAAATTTCAATTTTAACCCTAAAATGAATAAACAGTTCCTGACGTTTATCACATTTATTTCAGGTTTAAAATTGAAATGTTCACTTCAAACTTCAAAATGTAAACAAAGGCTTTGTTTACAAACGAAAATGACAGAAGCAAGCAATTTTATAAATTTTCATTATACAATGTACTTTTTTAGTATACTTTATTCATTATGCATATTTTAAACATTTGATGGGTTTGTAACACATTCTATAGGTTCTGTGTGACATGTACAAAATGAAATCTTGAGAGTGTGATACACATTTAGCATAAATTCATGCAAATATATAAAAAAAAAAACCTGAATTTTTAAGCCAAATTTTGCGATAATTTTACATTAGAAACCCTATATTTAAAATTTGATATCGCTGACACCCATGTTTTATTGTGTCAAAATATTACTGATTACACATTTGGGCAAAATGGCTAAATCTTACAAAATTCTTGATATTCAAATAGTTTTTGTTTCAAATTAAATTGTAAGTGCAAAAAAGGTTAAACAAAACTGTATGCGCTTATTAAATTTTTTTTTCTATTCAGTCTGACCATTATGCATATTTAAAAACTGTATTTGTTTAAATAAGTTTGCTTCATTAAAAATACTGGCAACAAATCCTTATCAGGCTGAAGTTGCATTTTAGGTGCAAGAAGGTCAAATTAAATGGGCTATAACTCAGAGGGTGAAAACTGACCCCTGGTATTTGTTAGGTATGTTTTGTCTACTGACAAATTAAATACTTCTCATTATACACTTCTCAAGAAATTCTTGATACAACAACATAAAGGAGTAGGATGTCTTAAAGCATAGTGTGGCTGGTAAATAATATTGCCCGTGTTATTAATAGCATTAATAGATCAACCCAACAACCCCCTAAATATAGAATCTTCTATAACTTTAAAAATAGCAAAAAAGATTCGCCTGTATAAAGGATGATTTGGAGGAGGTAACTAATCTTTACTTCATAAACAGTTGATATATTTAACTGGTAAGAGTCAAGCTTTTTGTTTAAATCCTCTGTGTTACTTATTGTGATAAAGGCCACACTACGTTAAGTAAGGCGACCTACCTTGGTACGCAGTATCATTTTTTTTTGTGCAAATAGTCATTTAAAAACTACCAGAGACTGTAATTTTCTTTCGACGGAATAAAACAGGTGCGTTATCTAATTTTCATGACACTTTTGTTATTGTGTTGCTGGCTTAAGATCTTTTTTTCAAATCATATATGATAAAACAACATGTTAAAAGGATAAGCGGTACATCTGTTTTAAGTACCACTGCGGGACCATCGGCATAATGACATTTTAATTACATTTGTTACACATTACCTGGCTAGTGTTACCGTTGTGTTCTATTTTAGACACGGATGCTAATTTTATGTAAAGATTTTATGAATTATCGGCTTTTATTTTGATATTTTGTAATTTACAGATGGATTGTACAAGAAGCCGTTTGATACGGGTCATAGGACTTTGCAAAGAGAATGTAACCAACAAACAAATTACTGGAATAATTCAAGCCAATATTGTTCCATCGAATAACTATTCAGAAGCATCGGACGAATGGGTTTTTGTCCATTGTTGCCTTGTATTCATGATTATTACATTAATATTATCTCTTTTAGTTTACTTTCACTCAAGAGACAATAGTTCATACCCAATGACCGAGCATAATGGACAAGTGATTACATCCGTACCTAACTGTAAATCACGTGAACAGTATCTACAATAAAGAACGGCGCCAAACGAGCGATGCATATCAATTATATAATCGATGATAGATAAATCTATCGAAATGCTTGCCTCGGAAGTTACACCAAGTTCACCTGCAACTCTGATAACATTATGTTCTTGGACACCGAAATAGTTTCAAAAGGCATCGGTTATACGACAACTACATGTGAATTTAGACAATAATTAAAATCAAAGTGCTTGTCCCTGTACAGTGTAGATCTAATTACCTGACTCTGTGTTCTATAGAGTTAAGTGATCACTGAGTTAAAATACATTTTTGTATAAAAAAAATTGAAGAAATGATTGGTCATCTAAATTTGGTAAACACAGCCTTATCTATTAGAAACCTTCTGTTAAAAAACAAAGGACAAAAAAAACCCAGAGTGTTTTCATCTACTTGTTTACAACAGGAAATTTTAACTTGTCATGTCTAGTTTCATTGTTTTGTTTTTTTTAATGTTTTTAGTGAAGACGTAATTATGAAAACGGTACAAAAACAAAGTTTATGTTTATAGAACTTTTTTTTGGGGGGGGGGGGGGGTTCGGTTTTTTTTTGTTTGTTTTTGTTTTTGTGGTTTTTTTGTGGGTTTTTTTTTTTGTTGTTGTTTTGTTTTTCGTTTTTTTTTTTGGGGGGGGGGTGTTTGTTTTTTATTGGGGGGGGGGGGGTCTTTTTTTTTTGCTTTTTGTTTTGTTTTTGTTTAATGCTGTTTCCAGTCCAGTAAATAATTCAAATCAGGGAAATATTACAGCTTATCGATCTTAACTACTATATTTGGTTTCTTTCTATAATACAAACATAACTTGTGGACAAAATGCCGTTATGTGAGTGTACCAGTATGTCTTATGCTGTTCTTCAGAGTACAAAGGACTGATTCGAAAATAATGTAGGACAATTTTTAAAATGATAATTGGTTTATGGGAGATTTAAGAAAGAGGGCATAAAGGGGGTGGGAAGAAAAGATTTTATCGCAAAAGTGAGGAAATGCTTAAATTGAAGGAGACAATTTTGATTTTTTTGATTTGAAGGATAATTATCATTTGCCTATATTCATGATGTTTAATTTATTTAAAAGGATAACCGACACTTTCAAATTAATACCATGCATATAAGCACATGAAAATCCAAGAAGGTACATTCCATGAACCATAAAATAGTTCCACATAAAAACCTTGAATGTGCGAAATACGAAAATGCTGCTTATCTATCTGAAGCATTATTTGATATTCAAGAAATTGATTCTTTAAATTGTGTGTAAGCAAGTTACATTGTATTTACTAACATTGTCATATCGATCATGTTAACCCCGTGGAGTCACAAGTTTCACCCTGTCTGTGGGGGTGGGGGTAGTTCATGTGTGTGCGTGCGCTCGTATTATTAGAAATGAAAGTCCTTCTAAAACGAGGTAATTACGAGGATATAAATATTTAATGAATCAAATATTTTCACATTATTCATAATATGATATATTTGGGTGTGAGAGGGTCCCCTCGTATAACTCTCTAAAAAGAGAATTTACGATAAGGTGGGATCATCCAGTTCTATATAGACAGATTACCAGTAAAAGACCTTGCCAAAACATGAAAGAAAAATGGAGACTCTAGTTTCCGAAATTGATACAAAAGCAATGATCTTCCTGGGGTTGCAATATTCAAAGTAACTATAAAAACTAGGTTAAGTCCTAAGCTAACCAGAAATGTATTTTACAAAACAAAGCAGTCGCAGGGTGAAACTGTAGACACGTACTATACTACGATAGTTAACAACCAAGTGTAATTCATCAGTTAGTTAAAACTAAAAATAGACCTACATTTAAAGACTTTTAAGATTTTAGATTCTTAGTACGATAAGGTTCAAAGCAAATTGAGAAGTGCGAAAAATTTACGAGGACCTTTGGAAAAACCATATAATTTGAAACAGGATATAAATGAGTTCTTCATACTAACCGATTACAATAAAGAGCACACGGCGAGGATGACCGGGTAACAGAGGATACACACTTTTCCAAGGCACCTGATTATATCTCTAAAAATTTTTATAAGTCCGTGTTTGTCTGGCTCCTGTTCTGTATTTTTCATCTGGACTTTTGATTTTGAACACTGTTCGTTATCACCACATTTCATTTTTCTTTAGAAACTACCACAACCCTCTACAACCTCACATACACGTTTTTTCTTCTTTTAATCGTTAATGAGAAAAGATGTGTACATTCAATATTGATCAACTTGTAAAGCGATTTAGATATGTTCTCTTCATGGACAGTAAGAAAAATAAAGTGATCACAATTTATATTTTTATATTTTATAAGTTTCTTTAAGGGGATATGCGGCCATCTTTTACATTTGAGGATAAGAATGTAAACATATTTTGAACTGGCTTGTTTCTGTCCGAAACTGACCAAAATTATTGCCAGAAGATATACAACCACTGAATATGAGATTCTACATATTGTTTATTATGCAAATTATAATGCATACAAGAATAGGACAACGCCTTTTTTATCATTTATAACAGCTGTCGAACTGCGCAGCTAATGACTTATTTTGAAGATTTAAAAATCTGAAAAAGTATTAAAGGGGTTCATTGGTGTCCTTTCTACAACCATTTGTTGAGATAAAGGTTTAATTTTGAACATAAATGTAGAAACTTTGCCTCAAAATAGGGCACCCTATTTCTATCTGTCGGCATTAAATCTATTTTCAAAACAAGAAAAAATTCCAGGCTATACTTAGATTCCCGTGTCTGTGTAGGCACATCAACGTTATATTTTCATCGATAAAAATAAATGTCAATTCAAAACATCTGGGCTAAATGTGACAGTTCCAGTTTTTTTGTTATAGTTCTATGAGTAATCAAAGTACTGAAGTACTGACGGGAGTTGATTTTATCGATTATCATTTATTTTTAAATCAACTTATCTTGTGTGGCAAATAGTTTCTAGTCTGTATTTAAATTACGCACTTTTTTATAATATGAAATTTTATTAGACTTTTCCGACAAGAATTTAGAGAAAAACCCCATATGAATCATGTTGTGTAATATTTAATATAGATTTCAAACTATGTATTAGTAATCAAAAACAATTCTAAAAATTGTATGGATCTAAGCACTATTGATATCAAACTCTAGTCTCGTTCAACCAGATGCTCAGCTGTCTCCATTAATCTCCGACAAGCAACAGAGGCTCTCTGTTTTTCGGAGATTTACGGAGACAGCCGAGCGTTTGGTTGAACGAGACTATATATATTAAACTCTGGCGTAGGAATACATGAGACTACCTAAATAGCTTTATTGTTCGTATTATATAAAATCTGACTATTTTCAAAGTGTTTATAGATAAGTTTCCTTGAAAAACAATGCTACAGCGTATATAACATCGAATTTATCGATTATTTTTCAAGAAATAACTCTTGTCAGCGGTGATGATTTGTGCTAAGATCTAAACACTATTTCACTCTCGGTTTGCCAGAGTAACTGCATAGAAGAGTTGATTAAAATCAACTCCCAAAAATTAAGTTAAATCTTTTGAGAAGTAGGATAGGGGTCCAAAAAATTAATTGCCTTAAAGAAAAATATACATTTATTTTTCAATGAAATGTACCTCCATATACACAAAAAATTATTGTTTTTGAGACTCATTTTAAGAATAGGGTACCCTCTTTTGAGACAACGTTTCAAGTTAAATAAGCAAGCTTTGACCTTTTTTCAACAAATGGTTGTAGAGTGGACACTAATGCTTTCCTTTCATATTTTTAAATCTTAGATTTATTCAAAATTTATATACGGCATATTGCCCTTGTATGCGTAATTTGCATACAAAACATGTTGAACGTCATATTTATTGCTTTTGTATCTTTTGACGACAGTTTTAGCAGTTTTAGCCAGAAACAAACCAGTTTAAGAAATGTTTTCATTTTCTTCTCAAATGTAAAAGAAATGGTGATCATAAACAAATAGTTAATGGTACTTTTTGAATGTATTTTTGAAACAATTAATGAAAACTGAGTTTCCGAGTCAGTTTGTCAGTTGCTTTTTTTTGTTTAATAACCTTACTCTCTTTAACGCTCTGATATTTGAAAAACGGATCATGCAGTTTTTACAATATTTTGAACGGAAACAATTAATAACTTTCTTTTTATGTACTTTATGTGTTTTTGAGAAAGAAAATAAAATCAGTACATCAAACATGTATGTACATACCCTTATACACGTATATTAATCCCTTTATCGCTAGTTCTCCATAAAGTCATTATCACCTATCATTTATTATCTGAGACAAAAAATTGTGATACATATCTATATATACACTTACTTGACAAGTTCATATTTTAAATATACCTGTGTATGTCATCGTTAAATCAAGGGACTTTTTCATGGAACAGAAACTACCGCATTCAAAACCTCCTTTTTTGGTGAATCATTATACTACACGTGGTGGAATACTAAGTCACCACAAACGGACTTTGCTGAAAATTGACATATAAGGAAAAGCATTACTTAATTTTTAAAAAAGACCTATAAAACAATAAAGTGGATACAAACAGAATTTTAAGTTATGCTACCATTTTCTAGTTACTTCCTTTATCTACTACACACAAACTTTAGGATAGAATACTGAACCTGAAGGATTTTTTTAAAACATGGACTTTCAGTGAATAATTTATATTTTATTAATAGTTTTTTTTTCTTTTCATTTGTCTATTTAGTCAAGACACTGGTACAAACGACAAATTATTAATCCGGTGTCTTTAGGTTGTGTTCATTAATCTACCAAAAAAATGGCTTATCAGATTTTTTTTTTGGTCGTGATATACATGCATCAGTAAGCATATTATAATACCTAATGTACATATACCAACACTCATTCAATGGTGGTAAACAGAAACTGATATCGTATTTTTGAAGTTTATTTTTAGAAAAGAATGAGTAATTCGTAGAAAATTATTCATGAGAGATTATCGATGCAGACATAGTCTGCCAGATATACGTATGGGTTTAAATTTAGTTTTTATCTACGGGGAATATCCATTTATTCTTCCTGGAATGATTACTTTAAATGTACGTAAAATGTACGTCAATTCCTATTTCATTATACCGTATCAACAATTCTTAACAATACTGAATTAAGTTCCAAGTAAATCTTTATCTATATATATATACCATACTCTTCGAGTAAAATTTTTAAAAAATACTCTGTTATATGTCACAGTATTTTGGGGTCATCTTATTCAGTTAATAAATTACATACAACACATATGGAGTTAAGGATATACTCATTATGGTGCCATAATTGTGCCTTCTATTTTAAATGTCTCTATTTTTGGATAATGAACGTTTTTAGGTCTTGACAGGAAGAACATATAGATCGTTTTCGAACCACAAGATTTTTTTTCGGCCAATTCTTACTTAATTATTTCTTGACAAAGTTCAGGTCATGTTTTTGTTTACATTTGAATTGTTGAAAAATTCCAGGTTTAGACAAACGCTAAGAACTGTTTCTGTTCAAACCGAATTAGCAGATAGAAAAGTTACCTTGAAAATACTATTAACCGGTATATAATCCAATGTAAACAAAACTATGGCACGAACCTTGTTTACATAACAAAGATTGTGAGTTCTGTATCTTACTTATAACTCTACGACTGGCACTCCAATTTTGAATAATGTATTAGAAATGCATTACTAAAACATTGTAAACAATTGGAAAAGCAAAAACAAATGACAAAAACGTGCTAATGCCCTTTCAATTATCGCAAGCCTTTATATGATTATCATGTTTTAACATTTAAAATATTACCATATTGCATATGCATCATTTAACAAATCATTTTATTTAGTTCTTAATTCAATTGTTTGCACATTGGTCTTACATAAACAGACACTGCAAAATATTTATAACAAATAGTGACTGCAACTTATTCATACCAGAAGCACGGGTCAAATCAATCAGCCTTTAATATTATAGAAAACTTTCAATTAAAAATAACAAAAAATAACTGTGCGGTTAATAATATTTCCATCACACAGATAGACTCTAGATTAAATATTACAACAAAGTGCAAGTTTATGGGTATTTTTTTGTAAACAGCTGGCAAACAAAATGTAAATTAAAACAGTACTTTGTTTAATATATATATATATATATATATATATATATATATATATATATATATATATATATATATATATATTGAAACACAATAAAATCCACAGTGGTCGGCGAGTTATATACCATTATATAGCTTCTGAAGATTTTAAAATGAAAGCGCTTAAGCTATATTGAACGTTTTTCGTGTTTTCTTATTTAATTTATATATATATATATATATATATATATATATATATATATATATATATATATATATATATATATATAAAGCACTAAAAATGGCTAACGACACGAACAATTGAAATTGTCAAATTTTCGGGACAACCAGTCCCTTCTTCAGGACCAAAAAATAAATTACATGAGTACAAAACAAAGAAAACAAAATCTAAAGCTACTACTAAACTACTTAAGAAACTATAAAAAAGAACAGCTACATTATAAACATTTGTTCACATTCTTAAAGAAGGTGTTGCTACTGTCGCCGATCGCTCTAAAGTACTTTTTGTTTTCTTTGTTTTGTACTCATGTAATTTATTTTTTGGTCCTGAAGAAGGGACTGGTTGTCCCGAAAATTTGACAATTTCAATTGTTCGTGTCGTTAGCCATTTTTAGTGCTTTTTATATTCAGTTTACTGGCTTAGTATCTATATATTAGATCCGACACTTTAAAGATGCCTAGTGTTGTTGATTCTATTCAGTGCTTTCTATATATATATATATATAAATATATATATATATATATATATATATATATATATATATATATATATATATATATATATATATATATTCAGTGCTTTATATATATATATAATATTTTTCTATTTTAATTGTCATCGACATCAGAAAAATTAAGGTTCGGGGAAAAACACCAACTTCCACAATTCCTCAATATGAGCAAATGAATCATATCAGTATAGTACTAATACGTGAATGATGTAGTCTTTTAAAACAAATGGCATATTTTTTATATCAGATGTGTATACGTTTCTATTTTTTTCCCAAAAGCGGTTATTTGTTAGAAATAGAATACAAAGTGTTGAGTGGAATCTTGTTTATATACATATACTTTTATTGGTATTATAGAGCATATCATTAAATGCTGATAAAATCAAAGTACTGAAGAACTGACGGGAGTTGATTTTGTCGATGTTTATTTATTTAAAAATCAATGATATGTTATTTTGCATGACAAGTTCGTGTAGTTTCTAATTTGAATTACGCACATTTTTATACTATGAATTTTTGGACTTTTTCGACAAGAATGTCGAGAAACCCCCATATGAATCATGTAAAATAATAATTAAAGATAAAATTAATTCAATCAAACTATGTATCAGTGATAGAAATATTTCTCGAAAATTGTATGGATCCAAGCAATATTGAACTCTAGTCTCGTTCAACCAAACGCTCGGCTGACACCGTACGGAGACAGCCGAGCGTCGAGTTGAACGAGACTATATTGAACTCTGGCGTAGGAACACAGACAACTACAAAAAATATTTAAATTGTTCGTACCATTTAAAATCTGACTATTTTCAAGGTATTTACATGTGTAAATAAGTTTCCTTGAAAAAAAAACAATGCTTTAGGATATATTACATCGAATTTATCAATTATTTTCAAGAACTAAATCTTGTCAGCGGTGATGATTTGTGCTAAGGTCCAAACACTGTTTCACTTTCGGTTTGTCTGAGCAACTGCGTAGGAGAGTTGATTAAAATCAACTCCCAAAAAGTTTAAGCTGAGATTAAAAACAAGCATAAATAATACAATTCCCATACCTGTAAAGAAGTAATCACTTCCCCACCCTCAATAACTTGTGGATTTAGAGTCTTTGATCCCTGTCCAACTGTGACTGGGCTGTCACCTGACAGCAATTTAAATATGATACAAACACAGCTTGATAAGCTATGACAGTTTAGTGATTAGTCAGAAAACTAGAACAGGTGCTTTTTTCCTATTCTTACAATTTTTTAAACAAAAACGACGCAAAATTTCTTCATTCCCTCCCCCATTATCGAGAACATGTCATGCTTGACATGGTGGTATCACGTGTGAATACGACAAAACCTTTTTGAGTAGGTGAAGAAATCGTTTCTTAAGAACGTTGGATCCTGCGATCAAATGTCTTTTTTTCTAAAGTATTTTTTAGAAATCTACACACATAGCTTAACCAAAATTCAAAACAAAATGTTGGGCTCTATATGCTTCATTTAGCGCTATGTTGTATTTATTATGACCTTTCTGCACTGCAAGTGCAGATATTTTATTATCGGAATGAACCATGACATCAAATACAAATCTATACTATTTAAAAAAAAATTAAAATGTTACAATTTCTTCACCAAATTGATATTTTGACTTTTTTGCACTGATAATACGCTATTTTTTATCCATAACCAATTCAACATGTAATGAAATTATTTAAAAGTCTCGAACTTTTTCTCAAATTATGGTAAACTTGTCAGAAAAATCCTAAAATTTCAGAATATGAAACAAAAAGTATGGGTCTGTTATGTAAAATTTTAGATATGGCATGAAATAAGCTGATTATATGCAAAAATTGGGATTCATTTTTCCTTGAATATTATCAAATATGAGTTAAATTTGCCAATATGTGTCGATAGAAATATTGAAAAATTGTAAAAATATGTTTTTCGTAACAAAATGAAGAAATACTAATGCACAAAATATCTGGAAATTTTGTTTGCACTGAAAATAAGGAAGCTAAACTGACAGTACTCTAAAACAACTGAGTTATGAAATGTTCATTTTCTTTTTAAAAACCTTCCGCCACAAAATATAGCCCATACTAAATTCTGTAAATATGTTATTTTTCCTTTACTATTTTATCTAAGATAGTTTGATTGGCATTATAAAGTTTGAATTTATGAGTAGAATTAATATATGATGCATAATTTCCAGAGTAGAGGTGACCCAAAATGGCTAACGTTACCCCAAAACAGAGAAACGAACCTCTTTAAACAAACACAAACTGACAAAGTAAATTTCAACGGACTGAATCCACGGAGGTACTTATGTGTTGATACGATTTCTGGTGTCATCAATTTATACACCAAATTTTTATTTCTTATTATATATGTTACAAAACTTCGCGGTCAGACTTCGTAGATATGAAAGTGAATACAGTATGTTATTCACTGTTGTAGGAGAGAATGAGAGAAAGAGAGAGAAACAGACAGACAGAGACAGACAGACAGACAGACAAAGTGAAAGCTGGATAACAAGAAGATGAGACACTCTCGCCCCCAATAGTATTAGTTATTGTACAAAGTGGTTTCTTGTTAACTTTTAAAGAAGGTTAAATACTCCAGAATTTTATCGGAATTTTAAAAAATGGAACGTCTTTGAAACAGATGTAAATGCCAAGTGGAGGAATACTGGAGTGAAAACTGCGTGATGGTCTCAAGACTAGGTTAACCTGTTTATATGAAGATTATCATACATGCAGCTTGAGTTTGCGGTGTTTGTTAGTTTCAAAGAAGTATATTTATATATAGTTTTCAGCAATTGTACGGTTAAATATAAGCAAACTCCGTTTGTTCCCCAATTAAACGTCATTTGAGTTTATTGGACTGTATAGTACGTGTTATCACAGGCAAAGACACTGAAAAATGTAAATATTTGTGCCTAGTCATATATTTACATATACCAAGTATCATTCCCTCTATTTCTTAAGGAAACTTATAGTTAATTCATAGCTCTATAGAAACAGCCAGACTGAAATCTACACGCCCCGTTTATCGATTGGTCGAAATCTACAGCGACCTAAGAAAACTCACGGACTGCACGAAATAATCATGATAATGCCAGACTCAAAGTCACAAGAGACGATTTAGCTGTTTCTTTTAGCTAACGTACTTACGTACATTAACAGTAATTAAGTGAATTTTATTTACTTTTCATAATCAGTTTAATAAAATAAAATGCTTCCTTTGATGATTCATGCGGGTTATGAACGTAGCGATCATTGCAGAAAAAAAATTACATAACAGCTCGCTAACGCGCGTTATGTATTTTTTCTGCAATGTCGCTACCTTCATATCTCGAATGAATCATCAAAGAAAGCATTTTATTGTTTAAATATATTCACATCTACCGAGTATAATTCCCTCTATTTCTTTCGGTTAGTTATTGTTAATTCATAGCTCTGTTGAAACAGACAGGACACAAATCTTACAAGCCCCGTTTAAAGGTTGGTCGAAACCTACAGCGACCTAAGAAAAATCACGGACTGCACGAAAATCATGATGATGTCAGACTCAAAATCCCACAGGAGACGATTTGGCTGTTTCCTTTAGCTAACATGCTGATGTACGTGAACTAATTTAATAAATCTAACTTACTTTTTACAATCAATTTATCAAAAGAAAAATGTAAATATAAACAACAAAATGAAGTGTAACTTTCCCCCCGAAATATAACACCAACAGCATAGCGCAGTAGGTTAGAGGGTTCGCTTCGAATTTGAAAGACATGAGTTATAATCCCGCTGGGATTTTTAAATCTTTGATCTTTCCAAAAAAAATTTACAACGTATTTTTTGGCTAAATATTGTAAAATTTGAAAATTCTAAACAGGTGAAAGTATTTTAATTATAATGTAGTTTAATCCACATTGATATCGACAGGTGTCCCACACCTTCAAACCATCGAGTACGCTCTGTGTTTTAATACCTTAGTCGTAAAAACAAGTAGGTCAGGTGAAAACAATATGTCTATATTAACAAAACGTTGATATGTATGAAAGTTCATATTTCACATAACTTTGGGCTGATTCATTATAAATCGTATGCATGCCATTGTGATCGAGGTTTGGAGATTCTAAAAGTAAACAGGTAACATTCGCGATTGTTGAAAATGGTTTTCGATGGGTGTCAAAATTGAACTGTTACCCTCCCAAACAGGCACTATTTATGTAGCATCGTTTATGTTGTTTTTTTTTGTTTTTTTTTTTTTGGGGGGGGGGGGGGGGTAGTATACTTTTTACGTTCAATATCACTATGTCCTTATTTTCAATTCAATTTTTACATGGTCCCATAAAAGTGGGGGAGGGGGGGGGGGGCAACTCCATGTAAATTCAATTTTTTGTTTGTTAATTTAAGAAAAATCTTTGCTGCGCAAAAAAGTGCCCCCCCCCCCCCCCCCCGATGATACATACCTGCAGAAAACAAACCATTGTCAAACCGACGCGAAGCGAAGGTTCACAATGGTTCTAGAGGGATGTAATTTTTTCAACTGTTACCCTCCCAAACAGGCATTTTTTTTTTTATTATACTGAATGTTTTAAAGAAAACTTTAATGCTTTTATTTTTATTATTGATATGTTTTATTTTACTAGACTTATTTTTTGTTTCCTAAAACGGTGTTATTCGTTACATTAAGAACTTTTTAACAGTCATTTATAAATTTAATCTAATATAATGTTTTGCATACTATCTAAGAACGGTTTCGAGTGAAGAAACCTTCACTGTTAACATATGATTGGAAAGTAATATAAATCTGTGTCCTGCTATATTTCAGATACGAAAGAATTTGTTGTATGGAAATTTAACTTGTATCATATGAATACTTTGTAAAAAATAACTTCAAGCAAAGATGCACGGTAATTCAACCCTGTTAAAAAGAAACCGTAAGGTTTAGATTTGATTAATATCTATGAATATTTCACCCGATATTCTATTATCTTCCAGATGGATTGCTCGGGAAACCGTATGCTACGTTTACTCGGACTTTGCAGTGACACAGCTAACGATATGTATAGCAAACATCACTCTGAAAACTACCACGACAAGCCCCAGACATCACCAGAACCTCCTGATGTGGTTGTCCAGGACTACTGGGCCTTGCTTTGTTGGTTCCTGGTCAGCCTTTTGATAATAGGAATTCTCTCAATAATTTTGTTTAAAAGCAGAAAAGTCTATCCCCTTACCGAACACGCTGGAGCTGGACATATCAAACAGGGCTAAACAACAAACCAAACTTTAAAAACAATTTCTGAGAAAATGTAGCAAATGTAAGACATTATTTTTAATCATGTGAACCGCTGCATTTCTTGTTTGATGCTGAAGATGCATTTCACATTTTTTCTTATCTTTTTTTTCAATTCTTATGCCATCAAAATAGTTGTTATCAAGAATTAACTGAGGTGAATCGTAAACGCATTTTTTCCTGTACATCCAATTTATTCTCTTATCTGTACAAAATGCAATAAAACATTAAAAAAAATTGTTCGTCATGCCGATAAATAATTCAAAATTGTCTGCAGAAAAAGCCAATACTACATACCGGTATATTCCTGTAAATACCAGATTTAAATGTTCGTTGATAAGATTCTGACAAATATGATCTAAATCATTTTGAAATACAATTTATATTACTATGAAAAGTCTGTAACAGAATAACAAAGAAATTTGATATGAATTATTTTATTTGATGACCGGTGAATAAATATTTACAAGAAATTCTGGTGCTAGAGAAGAATTCCTGCTTTATTGGATTATATTTATATTTTCAAGTGTCTTTGCCTGTGATTACATTACATGTCGATTTTGTACTATATAACCCATAATACAAATGACGCCAAATCGAGGCGCCAGCAGGGTTTGCTTTTTAATATTTAAATATATAATCGTACGATGGCTTAAAATTATAAAAATATAAGTAATAAGGAATCATTCTTTGAATATTACACATGAGATGATAATTTCAGTCGTGGTGTGATCAAATCTTTCATAAAGCCCTTCGGGCTTTATTGAATTTGATCACAACCCGACCGAAAATATCACCTCATAATACTCAAAGAATGATTCCTTATTCCTTATAAATATCTTACTTGATGACAGATAATGTAACATCAGTGACTACAACAGATCATCCAATCATTACAATGGACTTTATAAACATAATTACATGTACTTCATTCAAGATTTGAGATTCATCAACTTCATAATTCTTGTTTCTCTTCATGAAATTGAATATTTCCTTTTTAAAACTGACAATTTTTTCAAAAAAATCACATACTGTTTAATGAAACATTGAACTTTGTAAATGCCATTAATACAAAACTTTTAAGTTCTTCCCTGAATTATACTTCGGCCAAGGGGTTCTGGAGAAGATGAAAATGTGAAAAGTTTAAGAAAACAACAATACCAATTGCAACAAACAATGGACTAATTAGCTCAGTTGAGCCTTTTGATCAGGTGAGCTAAAAAAAAGAAGACCAATCACACAGGTATAAAGATGGTTGAATTGTATTTTAGTTACATCAGACAGCCTTTTCACAGGTATTGATTTTATATTCACTGATATACATTACTGCAAACTCAGTTTGTCTTGGAATTCTTCATAAAAATAGTATAAAAATTCCAGATTTTGAAGAAATTAATTTTTATTGTCCAAACTAATACAAAAAAAACCTTGGCTCTTGGCTAGTAATACCTGGAGAAATGTTTTTATCTGTACCACTTGTAATGTTTCATTACAGAAATCCATCGATTATGGGAAAGACATGGTTTAAATAAAACCCGAGTTTTGTTCTGTGAGATGTAGCTCCATCACTATCACAAGACTTATTGCCGGCTACCTCGCGATCACTTTGAGTCTCCGTTTGTTGTCTCCGGAGGAAATTCCAAGGTCGGCCAACTAAAGGCTTCCGCTTTCTTTAAATTGATTTCAACCTTGGTTCCTAACATTTTCACTGAGCTTTTTTCTGGAATTATTTCCTAAAAACAAATCAAAAATAAACTTATAAACAAATAGAAACCAAAATGGACCAAACAATTACTTTTGAGTTTTCTCTTATTTATTTCACACCTCTCCTACCATTGATTATCCAACAATATATTACATAACCTACTTCTCTTAATACTAAATCTTTCTCAAAGAGACTCTTTCCTCCGTCGAACACGATCTTTATGACACAGCGTACTCTGTTGACCGTGATGGAACATTTTTCGGGAACGGCGACCTTGGCGAAGATGGACAGTGACACAGTGGAGGGGGTCTGGTGCCAGTCAAACCGACATGACTTCTTTTCTCCCTCCACCTGGAACAGCAATGCTTAATCCTTATAACAGCTGAATGTCAAAACCATTCCATAAATTTTATAAAAATATCAACTGCCAATGTCGCTTGTAACACAAGATTATACTGGCTAATAAGCTGGGTGTAAATTTCTTGACTTGAGCCGGCGGTAAATAAAGTGACACTCGAAGTCACAATGTATTAAATGCATAAATGGTCTATCTTGAAAGTGTAATACAGCTTTGCTTGTTTTAGATAGGAAATAAATGTTATTCAGGTTCAGTCAAGGGTGTACAGGAATTATTCTCAGTTGTATTCCACACACTCTTCAGTCGAAGGATAACTAATAATATAAAAATCCAAAATTTAAAGTTTAGATTGTTAAATACCAGTCATGAATTTTTTTTTTTTTAGAAATTTGAATGATGTTAATGTACATCAAGAGAGTTGACTTGTGAGGAAAGATGTTTAAAAAAATTGTGTGGATTAAATGTCTAGACTTTGTCAGCAACAACAGGTGACAGTCAAATACTAAATACATAAACCGGTACACATTAGTCATACCAATAGAATAAGCTAATTTATTAGTCAGATCAGAATAATAAGCATAAGACTTGCATTAAAGTATGAGTCGTACGAGTCTTATGGATCAATGGTACTGTCGAACCCTGATAGCTTCCCTACCTCTGGTTTGATCCATAAATGAGTCCCCGTTTCACATCCTTCCTGAGCCAAAAACTGGTCAAACTCGGAGGTCTTTCTGTTACAGCAGGACCAGAACTTCATGCTGAAACAACAAGAAATGCTCACACATAATTTTTAACAAGTACTCTTTGCTGAGACCGAGAGAAAGGAATTATTTATGATCATTATAATAGAGTATAGATAATTGTATTGTTTTGAGCTGGATGTTCATGGTGATACAGAGGAAATATTTCTCATTATTATAGAGTTTTAGGCTTGATTCTCAGATGTTGCAGAGTTACTTACCCTTCATGAAACACAGGATATCCCGGGTGGTACAAACATTTCTCTGTATCGCTCTCCTCTCCTTGGTAACACTGCAATCATCACACATTACAGGTAATACTGCTTATATCAATTAAATAAATAATATCAAGGTTTTAAAGAAAAAAATAATCTTTACATTAAATCAGAATTATTTGTCCATGTTTGATTATCATATTGTTTTTATTTTGACAGTCTAAGACTGATTATTCTCAGCATATAGAGCTATATCACCAACTTACTGCCTTACATCCATTGTTTTTGCATGAAGTTCCAACTTTTATTTCTGTTGTATCAGTTTTTTCTTAAAGAAATAAGAAAACATAAGTAATCAAAGATAACAGAGCTCACCAAGATGAGACATCACTTTGACGAGACTTGTTCAATATACATGTATTATAATGTAAAAAGCATTGTTAATGATTGACTTTAAGATATCTTATTAAATAATTGATTAAATCCTAGCTCTCTGATTGGCTGATATCCAACAATCTACAAAAATTACATTTTATTCAATTACGTTTTATTCACCTGCATGTGACCTAGGAGGTCAATAAAACACTTGATTTTCTCTGACTAAAAAATAGATCATATTTAATAAAATATTGTGATTCTTAATTTGTTTGGCTAGATAACACTCAATTTGATATGTCTGTATCAATTTGTTGCTGAATTATATACTAGTAATAAAACAATTATTGCTGGGTTTTTCGATCAATACGATGATTTAGCTGCCCTTAAAGTACAATATTCACCTTACCTTTAGCTCAGCTGTGAATATTGTACTTCTTGGCTAAGTCATCATATTGACATCATAAACAGAAATAAAAGCGTAGTATTGAATGGTATGACACTCGTAATAATTCATGATACAATGATGTATATGTATTTTTTCATACTGTATCATATGATACAATATTTATCTAACTATGCAATACGATTTCATATGATACAATATAATGAGAAAAAAGCTGTTAATGTGACAGCAAACTGGGTTTTCTTTTGTGCAAGCAGTATCCATAATCTATGTCAACCCTGAATTGGTGAACACTACCTAACCAGAGAAATGAAGAACTCTATATGCAATATTTTTTTCGAGGAAAATAGAGGTTCAACAGCTGGTACTTTTTTCATAAATTATCAGAAATCAAAATCCTAGTAATATGCACACCTCTGATATATGTACAAATTGATCTGCAAAAGAACAACTTTCTATCTTGAAAACTGTAGGAGGAGTTATCCGTACAATAAGGGTACCTTTTTGGCAGCCATCCACCCACCAGCCATTTTCACCATTTCAATAACCAGATTTTTTCTTTGGAAAACCCAGTTAAAAATGAAATTCAACTGTTTTGGTTCTACCATATGTCATATTGCAGATAGGGGTGCAAATGTCCAACTTTTATAAAATAAAATCTAAGAGATCAAATAACTGTGGAGAATTAAGGTACTTCACTACACCAAGACTTATACTTTTTAAGACACAACGTCACAAGATGGCGATTTAAATGTTTTGTTAAACTGTTTGTATCAATCGATTCAGATGTATATCGTCATAGCTCAGTGGTTAAAGTATCAGGCTTGTAAACCGCAGGTCATGTGTTCAAATCCGCCTGGGTCTTTTGTTCATGTTTACTGAATGAAATTTTTTAAAATATCACTTTTTATCTAACATTGCACATTTTTTCGCCTATTTGACATATATACTTCTTATCAATCATGCTTTCTATCATAATCAAGTAATTTTCTGCTGATTTGAGAAACTATTTCAAGGTGTAGTGAAGCACCTTAAGCTCTGCTACTTATAGGCCTCTGGCATTCCTACCTTCTGCCACCTGCAGACTGAGGTTTTCCATGTGTTTCTCTAGTGCTTGTTTCAGTGAGGGAGTCACATTTACAGTCAGCGGTGCCAGCGGTTCGTCGGCCGAAGGTCTGGTGGAGGGGTCGCGTGGTTTCTTGGGCTCTCGTATCTTTACTTCAATTACCTTTCTCATAAAAATATTGCCATGTAAAAGGTTAAGAAGATGAATATGACATTTATAAATAACTCTCTGACTGGAAGGCAAAAATATACTGTGAGGAAATTCAAATTTATGATAGTCAAAAAATTTTCAACAGGTATGTGTGCACATTTTGTTGATTTATTTTTATAAATATTAAATAATGATCAAGTTTTCTAAATTGTTGAAGATAAAATTTTGTAAATGAGGGGTATTCACAAAAAAACTGATCCATAACTGACAAAATTAATTTAACAGTGAGCAAATACTGGATAGAAAGCAGGCTCTCTCCCATACCTCGTCTTTGTTGGTATCTGCTGGGTTTTCTTCTTTGACAGGTTCTGGTGGTTTAACATTACTGTGCAATCCTTTTAAGCAACCCTGCAACATCATACACTCCAATAAAAGGTAGATAACATACGTGTACAGGAATAAACAATCAATGATTATTGATATGTAGAAATGGGTTAAGGAGTATGTTAATTAAGGAGAAATTAAATCATTGCTATCAATATGATCAATATTCTGAAATCTGTCTAAGCCTATCTTTGAGTTTAAAAAATGAGAAAAAAAAACATATACAAATTTCAAAATGAAGTGACTTCATCAAAGATTGCGCTTTTCTTACAAAAAAAGTGTGTAAAATAACTGGTAGATATCACTTAGTTAATTTTTATAAGATAAGAAATTGTCAAATGTTCTCCCAGAGCTGTGGAAATATTTTCTTGGAAGTCAGTCATTCGGACAGACATGTCATTAAACTTGGCCTGTTTGAATGAAATTATGCCTGTCCGAATACCAACAATTAAAATAATGTATGGAAAATTGAAATAAAATTTAAAAACACATACTGCAGGTTTCAAAACTGTATTTAATTGTAGATGTACTCAATTTCCAACAAAATAAATGAATAATAAAATTTTTGAGACACTATAAGAGTTGGGAATGAAGAAAATTTACTTCAAACATCTCGAACCACACTATAGAAAAGGTACCGGTAAGCCTATGATAATGTACCTCAATTGTATCCGTACGATGACACATGTCACTAAATCCAATTTGACGACAGGGCATTTTTTGTTTAGGTCCAAATTTGAAGAATATTTACCTCCAACTTATGATATTTGACAAAAAATATGCAAGATACCATTTCTACAACACAATATCTAAGAAAGAGAACCGAGCGTCTGCTTGTTTGTAAGACGCCATTTTGTTGGCAATCTGAGCCGGATCAAAGATTAATCCACACGCACCTGCAGTGTAAATAAGAGGTGTTGCAATTAACTTTCTCATGATTTCTTTTACTGAACACACTAAAAATTATTTTTAAAAAGCTTTTAATAAATAAACAATGTATTTCTTAAATTTTTAATCATTTGTCCCGAGACATGTGAAGCACATGTACCTCCGTTTGTGTGCATGTGGCCGCAGGGACATCGAAAAAATTTTTGCATATAATATGATTGAATTGCGTTTATGATATAATTTTTTATGTTTTATTCTTACATTTTATCTTATATTGTTTGATTCTTTTAAAATTTTGACCTTTTTACCGATTAATTACTGGAAAATAACGAAAAGATATGAGCGGCAATAATGAGTACTCGAACTTCCTGAAATTCGAAGGTCATGGACAGGGTTTTATTTTAGCCAGAAGTAAGTCGATATTGATGAGAATAAAATAAAAATGATTCCTCAAATTAAATAAATGAACAGTGCAGAGATTTGCCTAGAAATTTTTACATGACAGCTTACATGAAGAGAGTAATAAAGAAAACTTGTGTATTTTTTGGCAATAATGGGTACTCGCACGTTAGGGAAGTTGTCTGAGGAATACCGATGCATCAAGAAACGACACATCAACATAGGTCAAGTGGTCCGACATTTAATCAATTTATGTCGGTCTTGGCTAAATTAAGCCGGTCTTGCCAGCATGACCGACAGTATTCCACAGCTCTGTTCTCCTGATAGACAAATTAAAAAATGTAGAACATGTAGAAGTAATATCAAATGTCAAAACACTTCTTCAGAAAGTAAATACACAGAATATCACTAAAACCTCTTGCTGTCATGTACATATATTAACTGTTTTGGTATTTTTTAAAGTATGTCAAAGGGCTAATGCATAATTCATAGAATCTATGATCATATAAAAAAGTTCTGTAAAACCATTGATACAATATGGTAAGCATTTGTGTTGAGCTGATAGTGTTAAACAATAAACATTTACTGGTGTGTTAATTGAGCTGATAGTGTTAAACAATAAACATTTACCGGTGTGTTGAGCTGATAGTGTTAAACAATAAACATTTTACCGGTGTGTTGAGCTGATAGTGTTAAACAATAAACATTTACTGGTGTGTTAATTGAGCTGATAGTGTTAAACAATAAACATTTACCGGTGTGTTGAGCTGATAGTGTTAAACAATAAACATTTTACCGGTGTGTTGAGCTGATAGTGTTAAACAATAAACATTTACCGGTGTGTTGAGCTGATAGTGTTAAACAATAAACATTTACCGGTGTGTTGAGCTGATAGTGTTAAACAATAAACATTTACCGGTGTGTTGAGCTGATAGTGTTAAACAATAAACATTTACCGGTGTGTTGAGCTGATAGTGTTAAACAATAAACATTTACCGGTGTGTTGAGGAACTCTGTGAAATCTGTGCTCCTTTTTTTGCAACAGGACCAGCCCTTCAGTGCATCATGAAACACTGGTTGCCCAGGATGGTATGTGCAGCTGTCTGCAACATGTATAGACAGACAGACTCAAAACTCGTTACCATTATATAATCATGACATATGCCATTAAAAACATGCTGCAGAAATACATGTACATATTTTCATATACACATTACAAAATGCAATCAGTTAGAGTCCAAACTTATTATCATTTCACAATTAAATATTCATCTGAAATGGACAAAATATATTTTATCAAATATATGTAATTAGAAACTCATATCGGATACAATTAATATGCAAATGTACACATAAATTCGCTGAAGGACAAACAAGATCTCATTTGTGACAAAAATCAATAGAAATTTATTGCATGAAGTTTTTCAAAACACATAGTATTTCCTATCTTTTTCTCTCTACAATTTAATTTTAATTGTTTAGGCACGCTAAGGTGACGGTCACAACTTATGCCACTTCATTCTAAATTCGACAAAACTCCATTCGACAACTCTAACACCATGTCCACTATCATAACTACACGTACCCCCCCCCCCCCCACCTTTTCTCCATGTTTGATTTCTGTATTTTTTCTTACCTTCTTGGTTGTTGGTCGGATCGAACTTTTGTCCACATCCTTTATTGTAACAATGAACTAGGTCGGCCATTCTTATAAATGTTGATTATTTTGGTAGATTTCTGGAAGTTTCTTTGTTGGTGTGTCTATTGAGTACCGGTATCGGATGAACAGTGGTAGAAACTAATAGTAGAACCTAAACAGTAAGAATGAAAATTTCGGGAAAACAATAAGAAAAAAAAACCCTTCTAATTTTAGGACAGTCAATATTGATATTAACGAGGCCGGGTCTAATTTTTTCTGCCCTAGATTTTTGAATGAAATTTTTGACAAGAATTTCTACTGATATAATTATTATTTTAAGATAAAAAAATAAGACATTTACCACACCGTTTGTTTAAGGGGCCATCTCAAAGTTTGTTAATTTTTAACATAAGACCCTATGGGATTTTGCTTGAAATGTACCAATTTTGCACATTTTTTAAACTTCTGCCTTAGGGATTTCTTTTTTTGTTCTACATATTAATGTTATTGCTAAAAGGCATCAAATGGTCAAATAAAAAAACCCTTTTACCTCCTGGTTTGTTCCAGGTGTCTTATCAAAGTTATTTTTTGTAAATAACGTTCCCAGTTTGTCAGATAATGACTATTTTTTATTCAACAAAGACGGAAGTGGTGATCTTTATTGTTTTATTAAAACATTCAGACATATTTAAGTAATAAATAAATATATAACATCACATATTAAGGGTCATTAATATAAAATACATGGTTAATGTCTTGAAATAAATGAATTAAGCAATATTTAGGCGGGTTAAGAACACGTGACAGAGGGCTAGGCTTGCTGAACCCTCTTCACGTTTTCGACCCGAGCCCAAATATAGCTTATACTCTGAGACATTAATGTTTATTCCACAATATAATATCAATTTTACGCTTCAAACAAGCTATTTTCAACAAATTTCGCTGAATATCTGCAGTTGAAACTATCACGCCATGGCGTCAACAAAGCAAAAAGATGACGTCACAATACAAATGAAACGCTGAGCGAAAGGTGCGTACTCGTTCTGTACTCGGCCTCGTTAATGTTTGAACTCAATGGCATCAATAACTATTAGTAAAAAAAAATACATGTGCTGTTCAGTATTTGTATATCTTTTGATGCACACGTACCGGTAATTTAAATAATCAGAACTTGGCCTAGAGCAGAGACATAAAGTAATTGAGTAATCAGTCTTTCTGTACATGCTTTTGTCATCACTTGTCTGGACCATATTTTCTCTCTCTCCCTGCTTTTGATTAAGGGTATGCTTGTACATGGCCTTTAGCCAAGTTTCTAGGTCTAAGATCAAGGCCACAAGGGTACAGCAAAAAACAAACAAACAAACTTCGCTAGCCAAGGGTTTTCGGTCCACTTTGCTATCCATTTATGGGAAGCAAAGTGGACCGAAAACCCTTGGCTAGCGAAGATGTACACATTTCTGAACCATATTTTTTCTGTACTTTGCTCAAAATGGCTCTTAGTCTTCACCAATAGACTCAATAAATTGGGTAAAGAGTATGCAGTGACTTGATCTAAGTTTCTTAGTCAAAGGTGAAGGCCATAGAAAATCTCTTGCACAATATATTTACAGTACCTTGGCCTAATCTTGCACAAACTCTACCAAAGACTGCTCGTAGGCAAGATGCACAATGACTTAAATCAAGTTTCTAAGTCAAGGTCATATCAAACCCCTGTGTTCAGTCCATATTTGCATCATATTTTTTCATCTCCTTGATCATATCCACCTAAAACCAAACCTATTCTGGAGGAGTGCTTCTTGGATACAGGATATACGATATGATATTATAATACTAAGTTTCTATATCAGAGTTTAAAGGTCAAGGAAAATTCTTCTGGTGTACTCTCTCAGTTCTCATGCAGTCATAGAGTGCAATATATGTATCACTGGGAACAACATACCATGATTTATCTCAGTTTCCCATCAAGGAAGGTAGTAAATGTTATGATATCATGTTAAAAATCTGTCATGTGAGTATATTTACTATCCAAACCTTTCTCTTTTTTTTGGGGAGGGGGGGTGGGGGGGGGGGTGGGGTCACAAAGTGACATTAAAAATCACCCCAATTCCTTGTACATACAAGCCTGTTATTTAGATGTGGAATTGTCAATGCCTACAATTGTAAAGGATATTCATTTGAAACAGGTGATGAAAGGTCACTTTATCAACCAGGATGAAAACCCATTGTCTCTGGCACTGGGGCTTGTTTCAGGTGAACTTTTATTACACAAACAATTACTTGTGGTCTCTAGCATAGCACACCATTTCTTAAACTATTGAGCTACTAATTCTACACTTGATAAATTGACTGAGCATCAAACACTCACTATCATTGAAATATTATTTATTTTCCCTCTCTTTAGAAATTCATCCTTCAGTGAGTTCTCCTGGTTCAGGTTTCTCAAAACGAATCGGACACTTGGCTAGTGAAGAAGGATATGTAGAAAAGCATGTTTCTAGTGACTAGCAGTGGTTTTGTATTTTGGGCACCAAATTTAACAGGTTGTGAAAATCTCGTCTTAACCAGGATTCAAACCCAGGACCACTGGCGTACAGGTCAGTGCTCTAACAACTGGCCATTGAGATTGACTGTCAGTCACACACCTGTTATCCTGATGACCTATGTCTGCCAACTGCTGACCGTTGGTCTCTAGTTAGGCTCTCGTGAAAATATTAACGCTAATTAAATTCATCACAATATTTTTATTTCATCCTTCGTTTGAAATCAACAATTATAGAAGACTTCAACACTGGATAGTAAACTAGCTCCTGCACTTATTCTTTACCTAAGTGTGACAAAATTAACATGATAAGTTTAACAATATATATCTAAAATGTACAGAATGATATAGACTTTTTCTATAACATATGATGACATATATATGTTTATGACAAACAAATTCAAGCAATATGCGCAATATTACTGTAAAAAAAAAAGAAAGAATTTTCTAAAAAATCAATTTTAGTTTTGATGATTATGGTAATAACTAATGTCTAAATTTTGATGATAACAATGAATTTATTCATATATAATTTTCACATCTTTCTCTTCTCAGTGGGTAAGAATTTTGTCCTATAGGCCGTCATCCTTGATTTTTCACACTATGGATACTGGACACACACACACATGATCTCTCTCCTCCGGACAGAGTTTTAGTCAACACGATCACCGTTCTAACTATCACCTCCATCACTGCATTCTAGACATCTCCTGCTGAAGTCGCGAACTAAATGCCTGAGCCACTAGGTTCTGAGTGTCTATATATCTGTCCATACACATAGCTACACATTTCTGAAAAATAAAGACCATGAATTTTATTCATGTACAATATGAATATTGTCATCCAAACAAATTATTATCAAGAAAAAGACACTAATGACTTACATGTTCAGAGTTGCTCAGCGATGTTCCTGGTTTTGTGATGCACTTCTTGAAACATTTATTTGTCATTTTCTGTAAGTAAAATATTATATGATACACAGGTATATGAGAATTTAATAATAAGGGCTGCGTTTTCCTCACTGACAAGAACTTACGACAAAGTTGTAAATATTTTCAGTCTCATTGAATTATATTTAATGAATATAAAACTTAAACAAAACCAATTATATACAACCATTCCAATATCCATAATTATATTTTACAGCCATGAGAATAAAACAATGATAAGTTTGTGATTAATTAACATTCATTAATTTGGTCGTTAGTCATATTAAGTTCTTTTGTAAAACGCAGCCCAGGAATGCTAAATGTGTGAACATGTAATGTAAACAACTAAATACAATATCCCTATAGTTTTTTTATGACCAAATCACGAAAATATTGAAATATACAAATTTTGAATAAAAATCAATCTTTTTTTAAGATCTAAGAAACAAATTATATCAGAAATCAAACACTTTTTCTCATGTCCAAGTGCAAAAATTCAAACATAAAAATAAGAATTATCAAAGAAAACAGCTAGTGCATATGATAATGTATTTCCCCAGTTTATATATGGTGCAATTCTTCTTGTGATAAATAAAGCATAATCCAAAATGAACATCATCCAACTTGTACTCAAAAGATAAATTTAGTGATATGGGTTATTATTAGATTAAAACCACAAAACTGAGGGTTGTGCTTAACTTGTTAAATTGGTTACAGTTTAACACGGTTGTAGCGAACATGCTTATAATGAATTGAGGCTTACAGCGAAGTGATTTTCATTCCCCAAGACTTTATTACATGTTGTAGGTTTGACGGATATGACGAATTTCACTTATAAAGAAGTAAAATCGCCCGTCCCTGGCACTTCTTTATAACCGTGTTTTACTGTATGATAATTACATCAGCTGATCACATTTTTCAACAGTTATTTTGTAATGTGCTGCACAGCTTAGTTAATTATGATGAAGATTCACAGAGCATTACGAGCTAACGTGTTTTATCTTCTATTCAACACAGAGAGAACAACATTGAGATGTATTACATCACTGTAATACATGTATGTCACTGCACAATTGAATAAAAATACCTGGAGTAACTCTTGTGCGCTTGCGATGGCTAGCTGTTGTTTGACTTCATTCATAAATTCATCTCTCTTTGCTGGATCGAGTTTTGCGTTAGAACCACCTGAATAATCCATTTTAGTTTACTTTTGGGCCCAGATGACCTCTCACAAGCATGTGCTAAAAATTATTGTCAATGTTTAACATCAGCTTGCGAACCTATACAACTACTGCGTTTTATCAAACATCCAAATGACCAAAAAAATTTCAAAACTATCCGGTTGTCTTTTTTTACAGTGTTGATAATCTAAAAATGAAAATGACAGCTGGCCATGTCGTATGATCTTATTGAAATTATTTATTTACGTGGTGAATATGTGAAAGTTAGTAAGTATCGGTGCAACAGTGCCCGTAGATTTGCATTTCTTTCGTTATTTGTAAATATTTTATTTAAATTATGGGTTTGGTCCCGTTCGAGTTTACTCTAAAGATAAGTTTGTTGTAAAAAGTTCCAGAGTAACATGGTCAGATATGAAACTTGTCAGTCTCACGCCTAAAGGTCCTTGCATTGACGTAGAGCACATTTTATCTAAGCATTATATTCAGAGAATTTCCGAGACAGTTGAAACATGGATTAGGATACATATGTCAGTAGTTGTACATGTATCGATGTTCTTTTTCTAGGGAAAAGGGAAGTTTAATAGGTAGACTAGTAGAGAAAACGATGAGTGCCTTGACAATACTGGCTGAGGAGTGTGAGCTGCTGAATGATTCCAAGTACCGGTCGTACATCACTCAGGTAGAGAAGGCCCTCAAGAGCTTTGAGTACACCAGCGAGTGGGCGGATCTAATTTCTGCTCTCGGGAAGCTGAATAAGGTGAGGTTCATAGTTGTGGTTAACAGTGTCAAGTTGTCTGGAATTCTGTCTTTTGGAAGTATGAAGAACTTATTATTCTCTACCTGAAAGTAATTTGTCGATAATTGGTTCTTCTTGCAGGTACTAGTTGGTCACACAAAGTACCCAGTTATTCCCAAGAGAGTGACGATAGGGAAGAGGCTGGCTCAGTGTTTACACCCTGCTCTGCCCAGTGGGGTCCATCTCAAGGCCCTAGAAACCTATGACATCATCTTCAAATGTATTGGGACTCAGAGGCTAGCCCAAGATCTGTTCATCTACAGTGCAGGGTTGTTCCCCTTACTTGGGCATGCTGCCATGGGGGTGAAGCCCGTGTTACTAACGGTGTATGAGCGACACTTTGTGAGCCTGGGGAAGCATATAAAGCCCGGGCTGAATGGGCTGTTACTGGGCTTGCTGCCCGGTCTGGAGGAGGGCTCGGAACTCCTGGACAGGTGAAGAAGCTGGCAGTATAAGAACTGTCTTCTGTTTAATATTCAACTTCTTTGATGATCATAAATTTTAAATTATGTACACTGTGCATTGAATAAAATGATTTCTTTGAATATGATGAATATTAGTCTGAAAGATATTAAAGTTCGTAAAGGAAATTATTTTTTAAGATATTCTCTGATCAAATGTGCATTCAATTAGATTTGAATCACTAACATGAAGTTTGTCTGGTTCCGTTTTTAGGACCGTTGGTCTGTTGGATGATTTCTGTCAGGCTGCGGGACATGAATACTTCTATACCTGTCTGTGGGAGTGTGTGAAGTCGTGCCCCAGCGTGCGTCTCCCCGCCACCACCTTCCTCCTGTGTCACTACAACAAGAAACAGAGCATGGAGGACCAGCTCTACATGATGGGACTCAACATAGACCTCATGGTAACCATTGAACCATTGAACCGATTGTCTGTATGCGCCTCCTAGTAGTAAAAGTCAAACCCATCCAACCATTTGATTGAACCCAACCCCCTATTAATTCTTTAATAACAATCAACTCATACTTTCGGTGGTGTTTATTTATAAATATCAGTTATAGGATATCAGGACTATGTATGTGTTTGAAAAAATGAGGCCGAAAGATTATGGCTCTCAGTATTTCAATCAATTCTTGCAAAAGTTTTCCATCAGTCATAAGCATGCAGTTGTTTTTTGTCACACTTCTGTACCTCAATTTTAGAGCATGTTCTTCACACCTGTACATTCTAACATGAATTTGCCTTCATTTTAAGACTTTTTTCGGTGTTTTCAGGTGGAGGCTGTTTGTGGTGCCATACAGGACACAAATGTCTTGGTTCAGCGGAGCCTCCTAGACTTCATGATGCTGGCTTTCCCGATGCACAACGACCAGCTCACACGGGCGGACATGTCCAAAATAGTACTAGCGGTAGTGAATGTGGTCCTGAGGCGTGACATGTCCCTAAACCGCAGACTGTACTCATGGCTCCTGGGGTCAAATGTCACAAACATGGCCGCCCTGAACATTCCGGCCGAGTTCTCCCGGCACCAGACGGGGGGAGACAGTGTATCCACGTCCAGTGAGACCGACCTCGGATACTTCTACACCTTCTCCAAGGATCTCCTGATTCAGGCCCTGAAACAGAAGCTGTCCGACACGGAGGATGAAGAGGGGGACGGTAGGGAGGGAACCAAGCTCGGGGTGCTGCGACCATTCAGGATCCTGATGAGCTTACTGGACAAGCCCGAGATAGGTAGGTCAATGTTTAGAAAATTAGAAACATTTTGTACTTTACTGTCCTGTGCATGACAATCTTTGTTTTCAATATTGTTATATTTTTAATGATAATTTATAATGTAGTATTGATCATTTTGATTCCATTAAAGAAATCTGTATCCATGTGATCATAATACTACAAAAAGTCTATGTATCTACTTAGAAAAAATTATTAATGCAGAGGAAACAGTTCCATGGACTATAAAGAATTGTATAAAATTGTCCTGCATGCTATAGCCTTTTTAGGGTCTTCCGTTTTCAACGGAAGACCCTCTTGTTATTCTTCGGTTTCTTTTTATTATTAGGGTCTTCCGTTTTCAACGGAAGACCCTCTTGTTATTCTTCGGTTTCTTTTTATTATTAGGGTCTTCCGTTTTCAACGGAAGACCCTCTTGTTATTCTTCGGTTTCTTTTTATTATTATTATACTTTTTCTTTTTTTTTCTGACTCCTTCTCGGCTTTATAACTCAAAAAGTTTCCAACCGATTTTAATGAAATTTTCAGAGATATTGTGAAATTATCATCCCTCAATATTTTTAAAGTTTAAAAGAGAACGTCAGTTCCGTTCTGACGTAACGTCATTTTTAAAATTTTCAAAAAGTCATTTTGTCCGCGGCGTTTCTCAAAAACACTTTAAGATAGAGGCTTGAAATTTTCAATGGTTATGATTTGGTCGATTTACCTCTGTAATAAGGCTCGAAATGAAAATCTGACACTTCCGGTCGAAACCGGAAGTAAAACAAATTTTTCAAAAAAATGAATTTTCTGATCAAATCAAAAACGAATATGTGTTTTGTAGACATTATTAAGCTGAATCTAACACTGAAAGCCATTTTAAAATCGGACGATGCATTAAAGAGATATTGGGGTTTAAAAATTTATTTTTCCGGAAATTTTGATTCCGCGTCCTTGGTTTTAAAAATAGCGTAATGTTTATAGTTAAGTTAACTCGTACCAAAAATAATTGTTAAGTTGTACTTAAACACATTCGGATTTTTTTTTGTAAAGTCGTTCTTGAAATCAAATTGGTTTTTGTTAATTCGTACTTAAAATCATTCGGGTTTTGTTAAGTCGTACCAGGAATAATTCGATATTTTCATCGTTTTATTTTAGTTACTCTTGTTGTTGGTTTAAGAGCTCTGCTTCTTACAGGAACTTCCAGCTTTACTTCCGACATTAACGGAAGACCCACTCGTTGCTTTGCAACGAGCTTTGCTCTAGTTATTATACTTTTTCTTTTTTTTTCTGACTCCTTCTCGGCTTTATAACTCAAAAAGTTTCCAACCGATTTTGATGAAATTCTCAGAGATAATGTGAAACTATTATCCCTCAAAGATGTTAAAGTTTTCTTGACAACGTCACTTCCGTTTTTACGTTACGTCATTTTTAAAATTTTCAAAAAGTCATTTTGTCCGCGGCGTTTCTCAAAAACGCTTTAAGATAGAGGCTTGAAATTTTCAATGGTTATGATTTGGTCGATTTACCTCTGTAATAAGGCTCGAAATGAAAATCTGTCACTTCTGGTCGAAACCGGAAGTGAAACAAATTTTTCGAAAAAATGAATTTTCTGATCAAATCAAAAACGAATATGCGTTTTGTAGAGCTTATTAAGCTGAATCTAACACTGAAATCCGTTTTAAAATCGGACAATGCATTACAGAGATATCGGGGTTTAAAAATTGATTTTTCCGGAAATTTTGATTCCGCTTCCTTGGTTTAAAAAATAGCGTAATGTTCAAAGTAAAATTAACTCGTACCAAAAATAATTGTTAAGTCGTACTTGAACACATTCGGATTTTTTTTTGTTAAGTCGTTCTTGAAATAGGAAATGTTTTTGTTAAGTCGTACTTAAAATCATTCGTATTTTGTTAAGTCGTACCAGGAATAATTCGATTTTTTCATCTTTTTATTTGCGTAGTCTTGTTGTTGGTTTAAGAGCTCTGCTTCTAACAGGAACTTCCAGCTTTACTTCCGACATTAACGGAAGACCCACTCGTTGCTTTGCAACGAGCTTTGCTCTAGTTATTATACTTTTTCTTTTTTTTTCTGACTCCTTCTCGGCTTTATAACTCAAAAAGTTTCCGACTGATTTTGATGAAATTCTCAGAGATAATGTGAAACTATTATCCCTCAAAGATGTTAAAGTAATCTTGACAACGTCACTTCCGTTTTTACGTTACGTCATTTTTAAAATTTTCAAAAAGTCATTTTGTCCGCGGCGTTTCTCAAAAACGCTTTAAGATAGAGGCTTGAAATTTTCAATGGTTATGATTTGGTCGATTTACCTCTGTAATAAGGCTCGAAATGAAAATCTGTCACTTCTGGTCGAAACCGGAAGTGAAACAAATTTTTCGAAAAAATGAATTTTCTGATCAAATCAAAATCGAATATGCGTTTTATAGAGCTTATTAAGCTGAATCTAACACTGAAATCCGTTTTAAAATCGGACAGTGCATAACAGAGATATCGGGGTTTAAAAATTGATTTTTCCGGAAATTTTGATTCCGCTTCCTTGGTTTAAAAAATAGCGTAATGTTCAAAGTAAAATTAACTCGTACCAAAAATAATTGTTAAGTCGTACTTGAACACATTCGGATTTTTTTTGTTAAGTCGTTCTTGAAATCGGAAAGGTTTTTGTTAAGTCGTACTTAAAATCATTCGTATTTTGTTAAGTCGTACCAGGAATAATTCGATTTTTTTCATCTTTTTATTTGCGTTACTCTTGTTGTTGGTTTAAGAGCTCTGCTTCTAACAGGAACTTCCAGCTTTACTTGCGACATTAACGGAAGACCCACTCGTTGCTTTGCAACGAGCTTTGCTCTAGTTGTTATAATATTTGTTTTTCTTTCATTTGATTTCATTTTGACTATAGCCAACATGGTGATGTCAATAAACCATTGAATTGAATATAATGATGATGTATATGAAGAGGATTATGAGAAGATTATGCTATTATATTTTGCGTGATATTGCCTGAACATTTGATTTATAACCAATGCATTAAAATATTAGTCATGTAAATAGTTTGCCCTGTATTGATTAATACTTCAGATTTATGAACGTGCTTTTTTTTCTGCTTTGGTCAGGTCCTGTGATACTGGAGAGTGTATTACTGGCAGTGTTCCGCTGTCTCTACCGCGAGTGTGGCAGCTACACCAAGAGACGCCAGGAGCGGAGGGAGGGGGGCGTGTCCAGTAAGTCATGGAAGCTGGAGGAGGAGCGAGATGAGCGCACTCAGAGTGAGCTCATCAAGACCTCCAACCTGCTGTTTGGAGCCTTCGAGCCGTATTTTATCTGGGACTATGTGGCCAGGATGTTTGAGGCGTCCTGTCAGAAGTGTGTGAGCTCTAAGCGAGTCCGGCGAACTAATTCTGTTCAGGAGACGGACATCCCGGCCCTCCCCGAGCTGTGCACGCTTGTCGAGTACCTGCTGGACATCATATCTCTGGTCAGTTCTCCTTTCAGGACATAGATACCGTATACCACCAGCCTTGCACCCTATTCAGCAATTAGGTCAACAAATATCACCTGCAATGAATTATATATTTTACTGCTGTAGATGTGTGCTGAACTTAGACAGTTTATTTTTTAAGCAATGGGTTGTACTTCTGTGGGTTTATTTTCCTAACATTTGTGTTGCACCAGTGTCTGTTTAAGTTTTCTGTGGTGACAGGAAACGTCCCTTTACATTCTGTGTTGAAGTACTGTGAGTTTATTTTTTTAACCATTGTGTTGTAATATTGTCTGTTTTATTCTTCTAGGAAACATTCCTGGAGACTCAAACAGACCATCTGCCCGACCTCCTGTTCCGCATCACTAACACCATGACCTCGTACTGCGGGGACATCAGCGAGGGGGATATGTCCTGTACCATACATCTGTGTTCCAAACTCCTGTCCAAAGTGCAGCCCCCAATGAATGCCATCGATAATAATCTAGACGAGTCTGAGGTAAGGTGTATCAAACTTAACAATATTAACTGTGAAATATGTCTGTGGGGGTTAGTTTCTCTTGAATCTTTAATGATATTCATGTGAATTTTAGTGTAGACAATTTTATTGAATAAATTACAACTTATATTTCCACTGTGGGTAAGTATTAGCAGAAGGTACTTGTAAATTGGAGGGTAAGAGTCCTGAAAAGGTACCAAATTCTACGAAAGATGGTCCTCATAAAATTTATTAGTCTGATAAGAAGTTTAGTCAGTGAAATTAAAACATATGCATTTTTTAAAAGCACTTGTTGTTGTATCTGACTTTTTGTAGATCACTCCTGATTTTCCCGATGAAGTAAATTTACAAGACATTCAGAGGCTTCAGGAATCAACAGAACTGGAGAAGGAAAACCAAAGTGGTGAGGAAACAAAGAAACAGACACATGAACAAAGTGAGGACACTGACCATCCAACAGAGGGGCACTTGTCCTCGGGCCCCACCCAGCGGTCAATGAAACGACAGCGCTCCCGTTACCCTCTCAACATGATGCAGGCCTGCGTGGAGTGCTACCAGAACTTCTTTCACATGTACTCCACAACCAAGGTGCTACAGAGTGAGGAAATAGCACGGCAGTGCATGGAAAGATTGGTCTGTCCTCAGGAGGGCATGAGGAGTGAGGAGTCAGACTCTGTGCTAGATACTGCATCAGAGTACAGTTTCGAGGACCACGTTCCTTCTGCCATTGACCAGTCAAATTATCAGACTCTTGTCCCAGCAGACAGATTGTCAGAAGATGTGATCACAACATTTAAACATGCATGCAAACTTCTGTCAGAGTTTTCCAACTTTCCCATCTACTGTACCGACTTTCAGAAGGCACTGAAAAGATCACAAAGTAATGGTATATATTTATTGGATATAAAAAGGAAATCTGTATTGAAGTTAATGTTGCACTTCACTGTTACTGTAAACTCAGTGAATCACATTCCATTGATGTGATTTTTTTAAAGTTAAAATTCCTAAAAAAAATTGTTCTGAATCATTTGTTAGTTATGATATACGTTCTCCAGTTTTAATTCTAGCTGTAATTGATGAAATAAGTTCTGCTGTTTTGTGTGTATTTTTCATTGATGATTTATATATATATTCCGCTGTTAAGCTCTGCAGTTTTATATCTAGCTGAGGACGAGAATCTCCCCCGGTGGCTCTGTGATTTGATGACGTGTAACATTGCGGTAGAAAACTTTGACATCCAGACTACGACCATAGGGATTGTAATGGAGCTGATACAGCTGACTCGCTCTGTTGGATCGGACGACCCAGATCACTCAACCGTAGACCACTCCCCGACTGGAGGCACAGTGTCCGTGATGATTCTACCTGCTCTACTGCCTCGTCACCTGAAGTACCTGAACGGGAATACAGTCTTCTATAAGGTAAGACTTTGACACAATTATCAGAGTGAAAACATGGTCCTCTACAAGGGTAGACTTATACATGGCTCAAATAGCAAAGAAGGGATTTGCACGTGGATATAATGTCTATTAACTGAAAGTAATGTGAGTAGAACAAGTTAGTTTTTACCGTCCCTGTAAAGGAATTTATATACCTGTTTAGTAAGAGTGTTTTTGTTATAATCGCAGGTGATAGCGGAGATCCTGTGGGAATTCCTGGACAGTTCGTGTCCAGAGCATCACCAACAGACGGTTAGGCTGTTCCACAACCTGCATCAAGTGGCCCCGAGCTCCTGGGTGTGTGAGGATGTGATTGGTCGATATCTGGTCACAGACAATCAGGTGGGAATAATTAGTCAAATATTTAACTGATTCGCATACATGCCAACTTTTGAAAATCTCCATGGGGGATTTTATGCGCGACGACATTTTCCTAGAAGAAAATTTCGCGGCATTTTGTCGTGTAATTGTTTTGTTTAAACAATTGAACTCATAGAAATTCATTTGTTTCTTTATCTATTTAACATTATCCTAATGTGTTTATCAAACAATCTCCTCTTTCAAATGAAATCATAAATAAAGTACATAACTTTATTTTCATATATTAAATCAATCTTTATTAAATCAATCTTTAAAATCTCAACAAACAATAAATATTATGGTATAGCAGCTCAAAAAGCACTAAATTCTGCAACGCAGTTGGCAAACAGGACCTCTGCTCTTGTGACATCTACAAAATAAAATAATTAAATTAAATATTAAAAAGCATTTATGGGTCAAGTTGCTATAAAAAGTGAAAGAAAGTATTTATAATTTTTTCCTGACTTAAAATTGTTTATAGATATTATATATTAGCTTATTAAAAAATTTAGTAATACCTTCATCTTGCTCCAATTTTGATTTCACAAAGAAGTTGGTAGCAGCAGGTGGCTTGATGGATGGCTGTTTTCGTGTTCTTTGTAACATCATTCATTCCACCATGGTCTACCCTAAAATCCCTCAAAATAAAAATAAAAAATTGTTACTCATAAAGTTTAACATATCTATTCTTCTTGTAGATAATGTATTATAGCTGTCAATCTCTCCTATAGTGTCATGTGTACACAATAGAATGTACCCTGCCAATAAATATATTTAATTGTACTATATATAAGTTAAACATACCTACTGCACGGCAATATACATGGTTGTCATCCAATTACGATCCCGATAGTCATCCCGAAAATCGGGAATCTGCCTCCCGATATTGGGATAAAAGTTTCGTTTTCTTTTGTGGTGTAACCCCATTCTTGTCGAAGTTTGTGTAAAAACTTAAAGTGTGGCATTTTGCTTTTCATCCCGATACTTTCTGATTAATTACTATCAAAACATGCTCCTCATTAGGTTTGCAAACACCCAGACACAGGTAGCGTACAGGTAATTACATCAATTCACACATCCCGATATACACACACGCGGTACAGGTAAACAGCAATGGTGGTCATAATCCCGCTTTTTGATTGGTTAGCGCAGACAAGCAGCGCGGGATTTGAAATTTTAGATGGAAATCGGGACTTATTGTCGTAAAACGGGTAGGATTTTTTTAGAATCGTGATTTCGGGGTATTTTGACAATCCCGATCGGGATATCGGGATTTGTATTTTTGACGACGTGAAATCGGGAGAATCCCGCAAAAATCGGGATAGTTGGCATGTATGGATTCATTCAAGGAATTCAATAAATGAACACATTCAATAGCTGGTTCATATTCATAGAAAATATTTGATGTTCCATAAAAATATTTGAATTAAAATTGGACATTTGAAATATGATGTAATGTTAGTGATGAATAGAAAAAAATTTAAATAAGAATTAGATCCTAAAAAACTTCCACACCTAATCATTTTGAAGAAAGAGACACTGACTGCGTATAATAAATGATTTTGTATCATTTAATGGTGTAATGGATTGTGACATGTTGATTTGTGACAGGTTGAGAAGATAGAGGCCTTCAAGAGATTCGCTGTCTTGTGGCACCTGACCCGCAACATCAGGGACCACATCTCTCCCTCGGGGTCAGCCCGGAAGTTTGACAGGTAAGAAAAAATTTAGGCAACTCAAAAATACTATTAAATGGTCAGGTACTTGAAATACAGAGAAAAGTCTGGTACAAACAATGTATGGCAACTCAGTACTAAGATGATCAGGTATGGATAATGTAGGGCAACTCACTGCTAAATAGGCCAGATACAGAGAATGTATGATAACTCAGTAATGATATGGTCAGGATTACAGAATAAACGGCAACACAGTGATATAATGGTCAGGTATAGAAAATATAAGGCAACACAGTGATAAAATGGTCAGGTATAGAGAATAAATGGCAACACAGTGATAAAATGTTCAGGTATAGAAAATATAAGGCAACACAGGGACAAAATGGTCAAGTATAGAAAATATAGGGCAACAAAGTGATAAAATGGTCAGGTATAGAGAATATGGGGCAACACAGTGATAAAATGGTCAGGTATAGAGAATATAGGGCATCACAGTGATAAAATGGTCAGTTATAGAGAATATAGGGCAACACAGTGATAAAATGGTCAGATATAGAGAATAAATGGCAACACATTTATAAAATGGTCAGGTAGAGAGAATATGGGGCAACACAGTGATAAAATGGTCAAGTATTGAGAATAAATGGTAACCAGTGATGAAATGGTCAGATATAGAGAATAAATGGCAACACAATGATAAAATGGTCAAGTATTGAAAATAAATGGCAACACAGTGATAAAATGGTCAGGTATAGAGAATATAGGGTAACACAGTGATAAAATGTTCAGGTATAGAGAATATGGGGCAACACAGTGATAAAATGGTCAGATATAGAGAATGTGGGGCAACACAGTGATAAAATGTTCAGGTATAGAGAATATGGGGCAACACAGTGATAAAATGGTCAGATATAGAGAATATGGGGCAACACAGTGATAAAATGGTCAGATATAGGGAATGTGGGGCAACACAGTGATAAAATGGTCAGGTATAGAGAATATGGGGCAACACAGCTAAACTACTGTAAGACATGTATACTGTTGGGTATCTTTGCTAGCCAAGGGTTTTTGGTCCACACAGATGACTATTGGAAGGAATGTTTAGAGTGGTCTGTTGTTTAGTCATTTTTTGAAGATTTGGAGTAAATTTCTGGAAAGAATTAAACACCGCAGATTCAATAAATCTTGTATGGAAATTATGTTCATAGGGGAAGAATGAATGAGTATTGTAGAATAAAGGTTGTGTGTTGTACAGGTCAATGTTTGTGGTGTTGGACAGTCTGAGAGAGGAGGACAGTGCCGTGAAATCCGTGGCTACAAACTGGCTGACCCACCTCCTACAGCGGGGGGATATCGGGCGGATACTGGACCCCATACTGCACATGCTGCTGCACCCTGACACTGCCAGGTAAGGGGTACACCTGTATGAATAAATACAGGTCCAAGAAAACAGACCAAATGTTGGTAATGTTTGCTAATTTATCTGGTTATAGCCAAGTATGTTTTTTACCATTGATAAATATATATGTACATGACCATGTGAGGAATATAATTTTGTGGAATCAGATGTATCAATGAGTGTAAAAACAAAGTTTTCCATATTTGAGATCCTCAGGATATTTGCTGTTTGAAATAAGTACAAACTAAATCCATGGAAAAATATAGGCACCATGAACTATGGCTTCCACAATATGTTACCACCCATAGATGTTATGTCTGTTAGTTATTTTAATATTTAGACAATTTTATCAATTGTGTTGTTGTTTCAGGGTGTCTGTCCAGCATGTCAACATACATACGCCCCGTAAAGTCCATCTGTCTGAATCGTCAGAGGAAGGTTCGGAGGCTCAGATCTATGCAATAAGCAGCGAGGGAGGGAACATCATCTACCACGTGTCGAGTGAAGGCCGAAAAATAACCGGGAGAAAAGCCGAAAACCTGAAACAAATCGCCCTGGTGATGGGAGAACACGGCTCAACGTCACTGACGCCACATGACCAAGAACTCCATTTTGAAAGAGTCCGGCCAGACGATCTAAACCTGCGAATAAATCCATGGGGATCGGAGAGTTCGTTGGATCGATTCGATGGATTTGATCAGTCAACTCCCACTCAACAAGCAAACCTCACAAATGCCAAAAGATTAGATAAAGAAACCTGTTATAAGGAAGGGATTTATTTTGGCAATGAGGGAGAAGAACCGACAGAGGATGAGAAGGACAGTGCTCTGTCCTCGCTAGAGGCCGCTGGCTGGGTCATTGACATTGTAATGGACCAAGTGTTTGATCAAACAATGGTAGAAGAGAACAAGCAGATGACAGAGAGTGCCACTGAACAGAAGCCATTAGAGAGGACAGAGAGTGTGACAAGCAGTGAACTACAGGACCAGGACATTCTGAACAACATAGAGAGGAGAGGGCTGGAAATGGACTCACCCACAGGAAGTGAACTGGACCTGTCCAAAGCCACTCTCAGGGAGGACAAGGTTAAAACAGACATCCACACACTCCACATGCACATGCTTCTATACACACAGAGGTATGACAGCAAGAGGACATTGTATGCTTTGGAAATGCTCAAATCTATGCTGCAGACATGCCCCCGGCTGTTAGTGACAGCATTGGTGACGACTAGCATCAGTTCTGTGCGGACCAGACATCTAGCGAAAATACAGACCCTCCTTGCCAGGCACAGAAAATCTATCTTTGGGAAGAATTTCTTTGGAGAACTCCCATCGGAAGTTCTGTCCAGTTACAGAAGCAATATGTTCATAGAGGTCATGATCTCAATTTGTCTGTACTTTATCCGCAGCTATTTCCCAAACCTGATGATGAGCAAGTTATCAGTAGAAGAACTGAACTGTAATAAGGAGGTTCATATCCTAGCAACAGAGGTTTTAACGTGTCTTCTCTCTGAGCTGATTGCTATCATGAAAGACAGTGGGAAAAGCCTGATGTCGTATATCAAGGACTTGTTAAGTCGCTGTAAACTCCAGAAAGCAGTTCTCTACAGCTGCTTGGCCTCCGTCTACAACTCCAGAGTTAAGGATCCATGTCAGAGTTCATCCAACATCACAGAGGCCATTATTCTGTTTAACGAGGAGAACCTAGATCCGTCTTCCAATGAAACATTCCAGATCAAGCTGCTCAACCTGATGCTGGTCATGATCATGTTGGAGCACAACGTGCAGAAAATCCAAAAAGAGAATGAGGCTGCCGCTCCTCCGTCACAAGATACGGAAAAACAGGGCGTGAGTTTGCATCAGTCGATGATGAATGTTAAATTCAGTGCAGGACAGGCGGTTGTGCAGCAGCAGATGTTTGTGTCCTGTGTTCTCAGTGCTTTAAAACAGCAACACATGGCGCACATGCATAGACACTGGGTCGCCATGGTAACATCAAGTCTTCCGTATATGGGGAAGTCACTGCCCAATATCGTGTTGGTGGTGACATCACAGCTGTGTAAAAATCTAGAAATCTTAGCTACGTCATATAAACAAGAGGATAGTGGCTCCAAGGAAAGGTAAGAAATTTTGATGTATAATCAGTGTTTAACTACGTGTATAGAGCTATTTAATCAACATATTGTGAACAATTTTCATAGAGCATATAAGTTTTTACATATCTGTCCTCTTGTTAACAAACCTGCCTCTAGTGATGACTTGGTTACAGTCATACACAGTGTTAAAAAATAGAAGGCTTCTGTACAACTTGTTACTTAAAAGCTGCTTTTCATTTTGCTTGTACGAGTAATTTTACTTGAATGTGTATTACAGTACCCGACGGAGGTGTCTGCCGGTGGACCACCTCGTGAGTGTCCTGGAGGGGCTGACCACACTGTGTCATTTCTGTCTGCTGGACAGCGTAGCCCCTGTCTCCGTGGGCCTACAGACCCCCAGTCTGAACACTGTTACCATGGAGACCAGCAGTGCTGGACAGATCCTGAACAATCTGATCAATGTGTTCAACCCGTCCACTAACTCCAGGGTAAGGGCACTCTACATGTATATCCGAGTGAAAAGTCACCATTAAGAAGGATCTTGTTAAACGAAATTTAAACTGTAAATCAAAATAGAGAGAATGTTCTGAAAATACAGAACTAGTCTTGTAAGAAATATCTACTCAATGACTGATAATTAGAGAATGGAAAGTATTTAATACATGATGACATACAGGTATTGAAGGAAAACTTTCATAGCACTGAGACTGAAGTATAAGACCTGAGTTTAGAGGAATTGCTATAGTGGGTGCCACTCACTGATAGTAGAGTTGCTTTTTTACCTTTTTCTCTACTCTCTGTTAGGAGGTGAGTCCAGCGCGTGAATCAACTCCAGCCCCAGTGATGGAAGCACGTCGCGGTCTACTGAGCATCATGCCGCGTATCATCGCCTGCATGACCTCGCTTTGGCGAGCAGTGAATGTAGATGAGGATTCCAGCAATGTTCTGGAGAGTAACACTTGGATCATGGGCCGACCTAAGGTTTGTTTAGTTGATATCTATCAACTTTTAAGTCTCTGTGTAAAGGAGGAGGCCGGATGATGAAAGCATCCTTGCGCACAAAGAATTGAGTTTCTCCCTTTGGGGGTTCACTCAATGTGGCGATAAACCAGGGAAACCAGATTTTGTCATGTGGATAATTTCTGGGCATCTGATTGGCTTCTTAGATTTGTTTTGTGTTCCAAGAAGAGAAGTATTTTTCTACATTGTTAATTATCAAATACAATTATTTTTATGATTTATGTCTTACATTTTCACATTGATTTGAACAGAATCGTTCGGGTTTGTTTAACTATGAATGTAAAGGACTATATATGATAAGGGCCTAAAATGGCCCCCTAAAATGAACATCATCATTTTACTATCATTCTTTGTTTTCTTAGTACAGGTATGTATGTAATGTGTTTACATAATATTCATTTTGGTTCAAGTGCCCACAATTTAGATATATGACATTGTAAAGACAACCTTTTCCCGCCATTTTTGCATTTTTAGCGTAAAACAGCTTTTTTTCAAGCAGTTTTTCCTTCCGAAAACATAGAGCGCATTCTTGAACAAATAAAATATTTTAATCAGAGATGTATCTAGCCAAGATTAATAAGTGACAAAAATTTTTTTACTTGTTTAAGCATGCGCTCTATATTTCCCATTCGTAAATAGATAAGAAAAATGTCAATTTTTGGTTGATTTTGATTGAATTATAGAAATGGCGTCACTTCTGACGTCATATACTGCCAGTGAGTGCAAATAAATCAAATAAATAGATGAAAAATATATTTTATATCAACTCTTCTAAAAAATTAGTGAACATTTCATTGTACCATAAACACTTAATAAATGGCGAATTATGGGGGCCAAATTTAACTCTTATCATATATAGTTCTTTGATAGGTATTGATATGTGTCTTTCACAAAGTACAGGTAGTTCCCTTTGTATCACCTGTTGTACCTGTTTCAGGTGATCAGACAATGTATCCTCAGTTTCCTGAGCCCCCTGTCTCTCCCTCATGGAATCCACCTCCTGGGAGCAGTGGGCGTCGCCTGGAATGACCGTCGGAAGAAAACCACGCCAACCAATAAAAAGGTAAGATAGCAATATAATAAGAAACAGGTTAAAAAAAAACACCTCTGGTACCAAGGAAAAGTAATAAAACCATCTGAAAGGCAAAATTTTTTAGCAACAGACATAGTTTAAGAAGCAGGGGATAACAGGGTACATGTATTCAGATTAGCTAGCATATTGTTTTAGGTGTAATTCAAGTACACAGTTTCATACTTTGATTGTATTAGGTCTCCCCGTGTGAGGACCAGCTTTTACTGGTGGACCTGATCAGTGCAATAAAGGTGCTGCCGACGGACACACTAGTACAGACCGTCAACAAGGTCCTGAAGCAGCCGCCTCAGACAGAGATCGCCAAAAATAAGGTGACACGTGCTGCATATTCTTAAAATTCATGTTGAATTGTTAAAAAATTTTGTAGATCAGTTTTCATGGACTTTATGAGTACCCCAACATTGGAACCAACGGGTTTTCTATCCGTTACACTGCTTTCAAAGCAGTGTAACAGATAGAAAATCCGTTGGTTCCGACGATGGAGTACCCCTCACCAACGAATCAGTCGTGAACAAATTGTGAATTTGTATTTTGATGTTTTGTTTATAAGAATGGATAAAAAAAATTACGACATACAAACTCTAAAAAATTGATAATCAATGAAAATTGGCCCCCATGAATTTAAATGATACCACAGAAGATGTGCTTGATAATCTTTCTGACAATTAACGGAATCCTTTTGTACCTTATTTCACAGAAGAGTGTACCACTGGAGGTGAACATCCTGCAGTTCTTTTACTCCTATGTACAGCAGACACCAGTGACCTCATTGATGGACTCCTGGGGGTCCTTCCTGACACTGCTAAGGGAAGGAATGCAGCTTAACCTCTCCCCACCTGGAAAATTCCTTCTGTTTCAGTAAGTCACTATATCTCTGATATTGCAAACACTGAACTTCTCAGCTGTACATATCCTGCAGTAGACTTTACCAAGCATTCTCTCTCTGATATATTCTTTCTCTAATTATTATTGATATGTACCATATTTATTTTTAAGTCTTGCTTCTTCTGATATAAAAAAAAATTATAAAATTAATTTCTTCACTTCTTCTTTATCATAATATTAGAGATAGAAAGATATGTGAAATACAAGTACATCTCAATGTCTACTTGATACAGAAAAATGTATTACACGAAAGGAATTTGTTGTAATGAATTTCTTTGCTTATTTAGGATCCTGTGTGAGTTTGTACAGAAGATTCCTCAAATAGAGGAGAAGAAGAGTCAGAAAGAGCTACAGGAACTGTCTCAGCGAATCCTGGAGATGGTCGGCCTGATCGCCGGGTCGTCCCTGGAACAGACCACTTGGCTGAGGCGGAACCTGGCGGTGAAACAGACTCCACAGATAGCCGGCTCGGAAATTGACGACGAGTCAGGTAAGATTTAACTGAAATATAAGCCACATCAGGTTTACATAGTAATCACTGAAACCACACACTGCATATACTGGGCTCCGAAATCGACAACAAATTTGAAAGAGATAAGGAATTACTGAAACTGATGCTACAAATAGCTTTGAAATTGAAGACAAGTAATATCTGATGTACGTAGTATGCATTATTTATTAACATTAGATACGTATGATAGTTCACTGGGGAGATGATGAATTGTTCATTTTTTGTTTTGTAGAGACGGACCAGGAGATGATGGAGAGGAAGGTGGCCGACCCCAAACAGATCAGTGCCCTGGACTCAAAGTACAGCGTACAGGCCCTCTCACTGCTGGCCGAGGTCAGTGTTAAATCATAGATAATAAAATAGTACAGCGTACAGGCCCTCTCACTGCTGGCCGAGGTCAGTGTTAAATCATAGATAATAAAATAGTACAGCGTACAGGCCCTCTCACTGCTAGCAGAGGTCAGTGTTAAATCATAAATAATAAAATAGTACAGTGTACAGGCCCTCTCACTGCTGGCCGAGGTCAGTGTTAAATCATAGATAATAAAATAGTACAGCGTACAGGCCCTCTCACTGCTAGCAGAGGTCAGTGTTAAATCATAAATAATAAAATAGTACAGCGTACAGGCCCTCTCACTGCTGGCCGAGGTCAGTGTTAAATCATAAATAATAAAATAGTACAGTGTACAGGCCCTCTCACTGCTAGCAGAGGTCAGTGTTAAATCATAAATAATAAAATAGTACAGTGTACAGGCCCTCTCACTGCTGGCCGAGGTCAGTGTTAAATCATAGATAATAAAATAGTACAGGGTACAGGCCCTCTCACTGCTAGCAGAGGTCAGTGTTAAATCATAGATAATAAAATAGTACAGTGTACAGGCCCTCTCACTGCTGGCCGAGGTCAGTGTTAAATCATGGATAATAAAATAGTACAGTGTACAGGCCCTCTCACTGCTAGCAGAGGTCAGTGTTAAATCATAGATAATAAAATAGTACAGTGTACAGGCCCTCTCACTGCTGGCCGAGGTCAGTGTTAAATCATAGATAATAAAATAGTACAGCGTACAGACCCTCTCACTGCTGGCCGAGGTCAGTGTTAAATCATAAATAATAAAATAGTACAGTGTACAGGCCCTCTCACTGCTAGCCGAGGTCAGTGTTAAATCATAGATAATAAAATAGTACAGCGTACAGACCCTCTCACTGCTGGCCAAGGTCAGTGTTAAATCATAGATAATAAAATAGTACAGTGTACAGGCCCTCTCACTGCTAGCAGAGGTCAGTGTTAAATCATAGATAATAAAATAGTACAGTGTACAGGCCCTCTCACTGCTGGCCGAGGTCAGTGTTAAATCATAGATAATAAAATAGTACAGCGTACAGGCCCTCTCACTGCTGGCGGAGGTCAGTGTTAAATCATAAATTATAAAATAGTACAGTGTACAGGCCCTCTCACTGCTAGCAGAGGTCAGTGTTAAACCAAGTCATAGATAATAAAATAGTACAGTGTACAGGCCCTCTCACTGCTGGCGGAGGTCAGTGTTAAATCATAGATAATAAAATAGTACAGTGTACAGGCCCTCTCACTGCTGGCGGAGGTCAGTGTTAAATCATAGATAATAAAATAGTACAGTGTACAGGCCCTCTCACTGCTGGCGGAGGTCAGTGTTAAATCATAGATAATAAAATAGTACAGTGTACAGGCCCTCTCACTGCTGGCGGAGGTCAGTGTTAAATCATAGATAATAAAATAGTACAGTGTACAGGCCCTCTCACTGCTGGCGGAGGTCAGTGTTAAATCATAAATAATAAAATAGTACAGGGTACAGGCCCTCTCACTGCTGGCGGAGGTCAGTGTTAAATCATAAATAATAAACTAGAGACGAGCTCGTTGCAAGCAACGATTAGGTCTTCCGTCGTAGCTGCGTCATACTTGTGACGTAATACAAAAATTGATACCTGACCATGGTGCAATATTAGATGTGTAAACACTGTGTAAAAGAAACAAAGTACATGTATATATGCAAATACGTACACAGATCTTTCAAAGTTGTCTGAAGTTTGATTCGCCGCATGTTGTTTTTTTGCATGTGCATTTTATTTTGAGAAACTTATCTAATCATCATAAATGACTCAATATACACAGAATATGGACGACGATTATAATCACACAGTGGGTATGCCCGATATGAACGTAAAAAGACCAAACATTTTACTCGCATTTTTAATCGAAAGCAAGGGCCAATGAATCTTTTAGAATGTATGCGGAGATCCTCGAAATTTTACAGGGGGTTCTGAAGAATAATTTTGTTTTTTGAGGGGGGGGGGGGGGGGAAGGGGCATGCGCGGATAAGAAAAAATTTCCTGGGGTGGGGGTTGAGTGTCTGACGGTTATTTGAGTTTGCCTGGGGATGTCCGAGGCATATTTTTGTAATTTTATATTGTACATGTAATGGAAAGAAATTTTGCGGGGGTTAGGGTTGGGTCTGGAACCCTCACCCTACTCTTCTAGATTCGCGCATGGGGAACCGATGCCGGTAATTTAACGGTAATTTTAACCCTTTTTATTTAATTAATCATTTTCAAAATTATCGGAATTCCAATATTACCTTTAAACGCAGTTAAAACTTAAAATACGAACCATTTAGTCTCGGTGAGTATTCGGCCAACATGCGTCCGCGTACGAAAGAAATGGCAACATTCAAGAAATTTGGATGGACGATCTGGGTCCTAGGTCGTCCATCCGATTCTTTTTCAGACTAAGAGCTACAGAACTGCACTTAGAGAATGTCAAACTGATTATGTCAATTTATTTTGTCTCAAAGAATCAGTTTTTTTTCAACAATAAAGATTTACCTTAAAAACAAAAGAAATCGGGCACAATTTTCAATGTTAGCATTTTACAATTTAAAGGTCTAATAAAATTTTGAATGAAGTTTCAAGATACTACTCTTCGTTGTTTTATACGAAATATTGCATGGAAAAAAGATTTACATCGCATATATATTATAGAACTAATTATTTCTCTTTTTTATTTACATCAAAATAAATCCAAGAAAAAATCTAAATATTTTTTTCCTTTATATGTGTTAATGAAAACGTTGGTCAGCAAGGGCCGGTTCTATGTCGTGCAAGCACCTACTTAATAGATTGTTACACGGATCTACCACGATGACAAATATCGAAAAGGCAATATTGTGGGTGAAGGATGAAAGTGTAGTTTGTTTTTTAGGTTTATTTTTGATAATTATATTTATCTGGATCAATTTCCGTTATGAAGTCAAGCATATATTTTCATATTATTATTGACTTAAAACATGTTGGAAAAAAGAAATATTGTTTCAAGCAGTTAGTTATTATGCGCAGATCATGCATTCCTCTATGGTTTTCACAATTGCATGTATCAGTTACTACACGTTTTTGCTTACGGAGAAATAAATTTCCAAAGAGATGATATAGTTATCAGTTAAGTTCCAGATTGTCTTCTACACATGCAAGCACGTGTGTAATCCTGATTTAAAAATAGGTATAATGGCCGGGGGGGGGGTCATCGCAACAAAATTGTGTATTAGCGTACTAGAGTGTACATTGTTAATTAATGATTGATGTTGAATTGTTATTAACAAACAAAATCATAAATTCATAATAACATACACTAAAATGCCAGGGAGTTCTGCTGGACGCGATTTCATTTGTCTTCAATTAATAGGGTGTAAGGATGCCCGCCTACTTAATACATATGCTCACGCGTCAACCTATTAAAAATGACTGTATTTTGGATTTATAAATCGTTCTAAAACATTCGATCTGATATTTCGTTGTTAACAATTCAAAATTTTGAACGATTAAATTTGTTTTTATACCTACCCCGACCCTCACGGAATAATCCATTCAGATCAATGGAAATTTCATTTACAAGACTCCGCGCCAGAATCAGAATGTCTCATTCATTAATTTTTTCCTAGTTAAAGTGGACGAGTCCAAAATAGGAATAGAATAGGAATAGGAATACCATGTGAACATATGCCGTGAATGCAGTTTACTTTGCGTCTATTTTTTTTATTTTGAGAGTCCTTTTTATCATGTTTATCATGGCTTGAAAATGACGGAAGGCCCTTGAATGTTGTTATCTTTATGCAGGCACGTAGCATCCTTTTTGAAAGTGGGGGGGGGGGGGGGGCAGACTCATCCAAAAAATCTTGACAAGCAAAAAAAAAAAAAAAAAAAAAAAAAAAAAGACTTTCCCAAAATCTTCAAAATCCTAATCCGGAAAAATTAGTTGTTGTGAATAAAAGTGTGGTGGGGAGGGGGGGGGGGGCACCCACAAGCTTGAATTAATAATTGCCTGACGATGCATCTTTAATGTGTCAACATTTATATTCATAATTGATGAAAACGTTATATGCGATGTAATAAGCAACAATGAGCAAGATTGTTCAATTAAAAGGGCTTTTCACATTGCACGTGTGTAATCCTGATTTAAAAATAGATTGCCATATTTGAAAGGTCAAAAAAAAAGAGGGAGGTGTCATCGCAACAAGGTGATACACATTGTCTAAGTAGTACAATGTAAGTAATAGTTGGTGTTGGATTATCATCATTAACAAAGAATCATCAGTTTGGATTAATTAAAACAAATATAAATTCATATAATTGGAATATTTACTGGAGGGGCTACGTACAAGTAATTCGCCGAAGTGGGGTACGTGTGACCCGATTTTCGATCAATTGGGCGATTTCATTCATCTGGAAAAGGGTTTCACTCGCGTGTACAAATGTAAATGTACATCAAACAATTGCTAGTCAATTAAGTGTGTATGTTAATTGGATAGATTTCTTCTAAAACATTCAATCCAAAGTATAATATATGTAGTTATTAGTTGACACCCTCCCAATGGATCTATGCCGATGGATCTATCTGAGATTTCAGCTGTTGCGTGAATGGTAAAGAAAGACTTCGCGCCATAATACGTCTCATTCATAATTTTGGCTCGCCGATTAGTGGGCGAGTCCAAGTTAGGCCAGAGCACATGATGTGTAGATGGTCTTACCCACTCTATTTTCTTAACTGGTCATATAATAAATAGAGATATCATGGATCTTTCACTTTTGTCGGAGCATGTAATAAATGGAACCAAAAAATAAAGTAATTCTAATTGAATTAAATTGAAGTGAAAATGTAAATACCCCCTCCCACCTACGGATTAGGATTTTCAAAATTCCCCATTTTTTAAATTCCTTGTCACGATTTTTTTTGATAAAGCTGCCTACCTACCCCCTACCCCCCCCCCCCCCACCCACACACACACACTTTCAAATAACGATGCTACATGTACGTGTTTGAATATCCTTTCCTATATGGTTAGAAATAACAAAATGTCTTTGATTTTGCATCTAATATATAACAGTTCGATCCCTACCGTATGTACATTGTTCGAATTTGATAGTCCTTGCATTGCATTGCTTTGCATGTACAAAATATCTTTTAAAAATTCAACACCGAAAGTGTTTATCTTTATGGCTATTAATCTATATGTACATGTACACATAGCGTACACATGTGATTCAAAATACCCCAAACGGAAAAATTCACTTATTGAGTCTACATTTTATAGAACTTGCAAAAAATACATTGCGGGTCTGAATGTTTGTTAATGTGTCAATCTATCAATATACAGTTTATTAATTTTTTTTCGATTGCTGAGGCTACATCGTTTTTGATGAACATTGAACAACATTTTTTCCATGCCATTATTTCCACGGAAGATAGCGAGTACAATTATAAAGCACAATTTATTTAATTATCTCTTTAATATTGTGTACTAGTATGTAATAAATAATTTATAAATTGCTGCCGAAGGTTGTTTGGTATTTTCGTTTGTAGATGCATTGCAAGTAAAAAACGTGAAACGCGGGGCAAGTCATAATTAATATCCCTAATAACCGTTACTTAAAAATAGCGGTTTTGGATTCAAATATTATCGTATACGAATATTAAGTTCACTTTTTAAAATCATCTCCACGATGATAATATTATATCCATCGGAAATCAGTATTTTGTTTTGCTTTAAAAGAAATGTTCTATCGGGAGCAATCCCGCGTTCGTTTAAATTGCCAGCGTACATTTGTCATGTCAGTTATACACATTGTGCTTTATATGACGGCCGTGTATACGTACTATAGAAAAGTTGAGTTTAATTACCATGCATTCGAACCATTTTATTAACACATCTCCCAGTACTGAAACAATTCAAAATGTCTCTGTTACAGTAACACAGTGGGGCGTTAAACATGTGTACGTCCAGCTCTACAAGCATATGCACTGTCGTCAAGGCGACGGCCTGAATACAGCTAGCGACTCTTTTATCGATCGGTTACCTGAGTCTCGTAATGCATCTAAATATAGAAAGGGGCACAGTTATGAAACAAACAACAAAAATAAGGTCAAAGACGTTCATCTTTATGAAATGAATATGTACATATGAATAAAAACATTTGGGAAATTTTATGTAGAATTATTTTTGCGCGCTGCATGTATCAGTTAGTGCATTACAAAAAGCCTTTTCATAACCTCCTAAACGTGCGCACCCCCACAAAAATGGACCGAACTGACAACAATTGTTTCTGCAAATACTGGCTATAAATAACGAAACCATTAAATTGAATACCACGGAAGGATTCAAAATTAATTTCTTTACAACTTTGCTTCAATAATGCATTAGAAATTTTTATTCCTTTACAAGTTATTGACAAGAAACTTTTGACGCATCTAACTCCCTAATTATAGGGGCCAGCCCCTTTTTCTGTATACCGAATGAAAGGTCTTGGTAAGACCAAGATCTTTTAAATTACATGTTATAACAAGTTTTTATCAGGTAGAAAACTAACACGGAAAATACGCGAATTTTTTTGAATTTTTTTCGTACCTTTGTTTCAACATCTATACCACCCCTTTTATTTGCATTTAAATAATAAATAAAATATATCTCGCACAAATTCAATGTATTAGCTTCCAAACCAGCCCATCTTTGAGACTCTGCCAGTCATCGTTATAGCTAAACCCCCCTGGACAAAAGAAGTCGTTAAATTTTACTAAAAGGGGAATAACTCAAAACCGGATGGGGATTTTCCTCAACTAAAATATGCAACGACAACATCACGCGGCATGTTATCAGTCCTGAAAATTTCAAAACAATCGGTGAACAAACGAGCGAGATATTAAGGATCAAAGTTGGCGTCTAGAAGAAAAAAAAAAATAACTAGAGCAAAGCTCGTTGCAAAGCAACGAGTGGGTCTTCCGTTAATGTCGGAAGTAAAGCTTGAAGTTCCTGTAAGAAGTAGAGCTCTTAAACCAATAACAAGAGTAACTTAAATAAAAAGATGAAAAAAATCGAATTATTCCTGGTACGACTTAACAAAATCCGAATGATTTTAAGTACGAATTAACAAAAACCTTTCAGATTTCAAGAACGACTTAACAAAAAAATCCGAATGTGTTCAAGTACGACTTAACAATTATTTTCTGGTACGAGTTAATTTTACTTTGAACATTACGCTATTTTTTAAACCAAGGACGCGGAATCAAAATTTCCGGAAAAATCAAATTTTAAACCCCCATATCTCTGTAATGCATCGTCTGATTTTCCAACGGATTTCAGATTTGAATTTACCATGGCATGTTCTATAAGACTGTAGTATTGTATTATTTTGTTAAAAAAAAAATGAAAATTTCCAAAAATTAGAACTGCTTCCGGTTTTGAGCAAATTTGATGAACAAAATTTTAAACCCCCCAGTACATTATAAAATTGATACATCTATCATCAGTAAAAATTTCAAAGCCATATCTTTAAAGTTTACGGAGATTTCTTCCGGACAAAATCACTTTTTTTTTAATCTAAAAATGGCCGCCAAATTTGAACGGAAGTGACGTAAATGCTGAAACTTAAACATCATTTAGGCACGGTAACTTTACAAAAGCTCTGAAAATTTCATTGAAATCGGATGAAAACTTTTTGAGATATAAAGCCGAGAAGGAGTCAGAAAAAAAATAAAAAATAAAATAATAATAAAAAGAAACCGAAGAAAAACAAGAGGGTCTTCCGTTGGAAACGGAAGACCCTAATAAGAAATTTGAAAATTTTTCAGAATAATAGTAAGGTCTTCCGTTGGAAACGGAAGACCTTAAATAGTACAGTGTACAGGCCCTCTCACTGCTGGCCGAGGTCAGTGTTAAATCAAGTCATAAATAATAAAATAGTACAGTGTACAGGCCCTCTCACTGCTGGCCGAGGTCAGTGTTAAATCAAGTCATAAATAATAAAATAGTACAGTGTACAGGCCCTCTCACTGCTGGCCGAGGTCAGTGTTAAATCATAAATAATAAAATAGTACAGTGTACAGGCCCTCTCACTGCTGGCCGAGGTCAGTGTTAAATCAAGTCATAAATAATAAAATAGTACAGTGTACAGGCCCTCTCACTGCTGGCCGAGGTCAGTGTTAAATCATAAATAATAAAATAGTACAGCGTACAGACCCTCTCACTGCTGGCCGAGGTCAGTGTTAAATCATAAATAATAAAATAGTACAGTGTACAGGCCCTCTCACTGCTGGCGGAGGTCAGTGTTAAATCATAGATAATAAAATAGTACAGTGTACAGGCCCTCTCACTGCTGGCCGAGGTCAGTGTTAAATCATAAATAATAAAATAGTACAGTGTACAGGCCCTCTCACTGCTGGCCGAGGTCAGTGTTAAATCATAGATAATAAAATAGTACAGCCTACAGGCCCTCTCACTGCTGGCAGAGGTCAGTGGCTTAGAGATAGTACTTGTTATTCAGTTTTATTTAGGACATGTATGTGGAGTTATACAGCAGTTATAACTCATATCATATTCATCTCATTATTAGCAGATTGTAACCCACTGATTTCATGTACATGTACTTGTATTTTTAAAGTTACTTTTGAAGTTAGATGTAGTTTATTTAATTTTCACTCGGTTGTACAAGAGAGTTGATTTTTTCACAGCTGACGGCGCCACTGTTGGACGTTATATACAGCAGTGAGGAGAAAGACAAAGTGGCCCCATTCCTGTCTACTCTACTGTACAATGTGTTCCCATATCTGAGAAACCACAGGTAAACTCTTAGCAAGAGAGACCTCTGAGAAGAGAAGAGGGGTAATTATTTGTGTCTATCTTATCTGCCTGTTCTAAGAGACTAGAACACAGATTTTTCTAAAAAAAAAACAAACTTGTATTCTGACAGTGTTAATTCACTGTATAAAGGTGTTCACCTGCTATTTACTGGTATATCAGAATTGAACCCTTTTTCTTCCTTTTCTGACTGAGACTAAGGGTTAGACATTGGATCTGACTGTATCTGTGATCTATCTTACTTCCAGTTTTCCCAACATTCCAAGTTTCCGGGCCTGTTCCCAGATCCTGTCGTCAGTGAGCGGGTACCAGTACACACGTAAAGCGTGGCGACGGGAAGCCCTCGACCTTCTCCTGGACCCCGCCTTCTTCCAGATGGACGTGCGGTGCCTGGGATTCTGGCGGACCGTGGTGGACAACCTGATGACCCACGATAAAACCACGTTCAAGGACCTGATGAGTACGCCAATCGTTGAATGATATAGAGATATATAGGCCATCTGTTTAGTATTGTACTTGTATTAGGTTGTATACTACATGTAATGAGTATGTTATTTATTGTGTAATGGACATTTAGACAGGGACCACAAAACTTAGACAAGCTCTTTATCCCAGTCTTACTCTAACAAGAGAAAAATATAATGGAAAAGTGAGACTGAGATGGACAGAAATACAGAGCAATGTTAAGAAATTCACTTGAATTTGAACTTGGTTGGTCACAGGGTAAAATCCTGTGAAGCCTGGAGAGTTTCTCAGAGGATTTATCAAGTACCAACAAAGTTCATATGCCTGTGAACTTTTTAACATTGTTATTTCTTTCTCATGTTTATATTTGAGAAATGCAAATCCTTTAGAATTACAAACATAACTGTGTTAAGTTCATTATAATGAAACAGTCAAACCATAGGTTCAGATTACAGTTATGGCATTGTGACCTTTAACCTGATTCAAAGTTTACACATTCACATATAAATGATTTTGCTTTTAGTTGATTCATATAGGGAAACATGTGCAAATATTCAATAGACTAAGTGCACATGTAGACATTACAGTGGATAGTGTCCTGTGGGTCCATTTGGATTCAGCATTTGGCCTTGTTCTGAGAGTGTGTAACTATCACTGCCGACTATCTCGGTCAGATCAGTGCATACTTATATCCTTTGTGCCATGCTTGGTAGCTCATGTTTTGGGTTTTTTTTCTAAAATCAAACTTGTTTGGTTCATAGTGGAACTGGTATTTTCACTGAACTTGGCTCACAAAAGGCTCCAAACATTCTCATCTTGTTATTTTCAGCTCCAAGATGTTGATGATTTGTGTTACTGGGAATCAATTTGTGTGGTTCCAAATGGATCTGGTATTTTAAATAAGAACCAGTTCACATCAGGTGCCAAACAATTCATACATCCCAACCTTTCTCTGTTTCAAAATCTCCATGTGGTGTCTGAGTTGAGTTGTCTGAGTTGTCCTTCATGGTGTTCGTGTTTTGTGTTAGGACTTAATTTGTTTGGTTCCATATGGACCTGGTATCTTTTACTTATCCAGTTCACATGAGGTGCCAAACATTTTAACCCCAGTGTTCACCTGTTTCATTAGGTTGAAGTATTTTTTTATAATCAATTTGTTTGGTTCGCTGTGGACCTGGTATTTTTTTTTTAGAACCATTTCACACAAGGTGCCAAACAATTTCATACCATGAAGTTTTTGGGGGGAGGGGTTTCTCTCCAAAGTTTATAGGTAATTTGATAGAAAAAATCCATTTTATCTGAATGGATCTGCCATCTGGTAATAATTTCATAAATAACAATTCACAAATCTTCATTCTATTGAAACAGGGCCTGATAGAATGTTGATACAATCATGTATTTTGTTAGAAATCAATTTGATTGGTTCCAAATGGACCTGGTATTTTACTTGAACCAGTTCACAAAAGGTGCCAAACAATTTCATCCAATTTGTGTTCTTTATCATTTAATTATGTCAACCTTGCAAGATCAAGTTCCCCCGTAAAACTAAACAAAACTTACCCAAGTGTTCAAACATTCAGCCTCACCAAGTTTACCTTCATGGCAGTAGTTGCTTCCAGTTTTAAGTGAGTGTTGTCTGTATCTCCATGGACCTATCATCTATTTTACGATGTACAATAATCACATGTATCTTTGTCAGACTGATGTCTTGTCAGCTCTTTCAGTTGGCTTGTGGTTTATGTTAAGGATCTGATTTTTTGGCACACTATGGATCTGGTATTTCTAACTTCTGAGAACCAATTCACATAAGGTGCCAAAAAGTCAGTCCAGGTCGGCTTGAAGCTCCAAAGATTTCTAATTTTGTCAAGGAGTGGATTGTTTGGTTCCCAATGGATCTGGTATTTTGATTGAGAACCAGTTCACACAAGGTGCCAAACAATCTCATCCATATTTTTTTTCTGGTTCTAGAAGTTCATTGGACTTTTTTTTTAGGAATCAATTTTTGTTCCAGATGGATCTGATATTAAATTTTTACTTGTACCACTTTATATATGGTCCCAATCTTTCTTATCCCATTATTTGTCATGTGTATAGTTAGGAATAATTAGTTTGGTCCATTATAGAACTGGTATTTTACTTGAACCAGTTCACACAATGTGCCAAATATTTTTATCCAGTTATATTTCTGTTCTAAGAGGTGTTTTAGGAACCAATGTGTTTGGTTCCCAATAGATCTGGTATTTTAAATGAAAACTAGTTCACATCAGGTGCCAAACATTTTCATCCCATAGGCATCTTTCTTAGGTCTTTGTTAAAGGTGGTGTAGCAACTAATGAAGTAATCCGGTAATCCACAATTTGAATCTTTCTAAAGACATATTGCATGTGGAGATTTCATTTTAAGTAGTTGGAATATCAGAGGAAGTTGATTTTATAAAAACATATATTTGGCATCAAATGGTCTCGATTCTCAGAATTTCAAAACACACTTGGTGCCAAATAAATGCCTCTCTCCAAATAGTAATAGATGACATGATACCAGCGATCTTCTTCAGTTGTAAATTGACTCGTAGGTTTCCACAACACAGAATGACCTTGACCCTTTAGTGGTCCAGACACAAACTGTGCCAAATAACACTACAGCATTGTTGTATAGGAATATACTGTAGATCCCAGGAATGAATTAGACCACAGACAGTAAAAAGTTGTCTGGACTCGAACCAAAAACAAAAAAGCATTCTTGTACTTCTGAGCTTTATACAGCTAGGTCTAGAATCTTATCAATACTTTGTGGCATAGTTCTTGGGTTGAAGAGGTTATAGAGAGAAAATATTTGTCCATTTGATATAATTAAGATGATGTTCTGTACTTCAAAGTTATATTTACCTAGTTGATGCAAGAATATGGCAGGCAAGGATTCTGGTACATATTCTTGATATAGGCATGGTTCTGTAGACTCTGTATGATTTCTTCCATGGACTTAGTGGGTGGGTTCTATGGCTGACCAGTGGTCACTTAGAGGGTGGGGACTGACTCTTGGGCTCTCAGTCTCGGACTGTTTATTGGTCAGTGCCAGTGGTTTATGAGGATTGAGAGACCTGACCCCCCATATATACACATAGGCCCCCGAGTACAGGGTGTGGCTGACAGAGAGTAGTCCTTCCACTACTCACCCCTCTCCAGCCTCATTATCCAGGTGTCAGGTCATTTACAGCTACAGAATAACAGGTAGTTACACCTAATGACCTTATTACAGGTGTGCACAGTAATTAGGACAATTTATGCAGCACATAGAAACTAGTGTGTATCAGTGATGAGTAATGAGACCTATTGATATAGAGCTGACTAATTAATTAATTACATAAATTAGCTAAATTATTTAGCTACATATTATCTTTCTCTTTTTTTAGAACACCAAAATTTTGATGGAATTTATGAATTCCCTATTTATCAATTTTTATTAATTAATTTGATAACTCTCTATTCCACTATTTTTTTTACTTTTTTCATATTTATTATTTTTCACTGCACTCCATAGTGGAGATATTCATTGTAATACAGAATTCCCATGAACCATTTATGATATTATTTATATTTGTTTTTAAAATATTGATCATGCACTGATTTGATGACATTGTCTGAAGTTTTAATATACTCATTGGAATCATACTTTGTACTATAGATAAGCCATGTTGGGAACAACTACGGTAATTATTAACATGTGAAGCAAGCAGAAAATGATTCAAACATATTTAATTGATAGCTTAATTAATAGGATTTGGCAACATGCAAGGTCCCATAATATTCATAACTTAGTGTCCCTGTATTTTTAGGTCAGTTGATCATCAATCACCACTTAGTCCCATCTCTATATTGTCAGCAGAAGCTGTATATATCTATTACACAGCGCCTCTGTATTTGTAGGTCGGGTGAGCATCACACAGTCCGGTTCTCTCAACCTGTTCAGTTCCAAGGAGCAGGAGTTAGAGCAGCGTGCCCAGATGTTGAAGAGGTTGGCCTTCACCATCTTCTGTAGTGAGCCGGACCAGTACCAGAAGTCCATGCCGGACATTCAGGGTAAACGCTGCACAGCCGTGGGGGGAGGAAGGGAGGGTCCAAGGCAAAAGGGGGAGCTGTCATCTCAATCAGCAGCTCAGTGCAGAGACTGGCAATAATATTCATCTTAGTTTTGTTTAAACCATTGACTTATGATATACATGTATAAGAACTGATTATCAGTCTCTGTTTGTTTCCTTTACCATACATAATGTTTATTTTGCTTCAAGTGGCTCTATTATATCTTTTAGAGCTTGTAATCAATATCTTGTTTTTGTTCCTATTACAGAATGTTTAGCGGCGTCCCTTCAGGTGCCTCTCTACTCTTTATTTTGTATGCATTTAGCGAAGTCCCTGTTAGTGCCTTTTATACTGTGTTTTGTATGTTATAGAGCGATTAGCGGAGTCCCTGAGGGTGCCCCACCAAGCTCCCTCCATCATGGCTCAGGTGTTCCTGTGTGTGCGGGTCCTGATCCTCAGAATGTCATGCCATCAGCTGACTTCTCTCTGGCCAACTGTCATCACAGAAATGGTCAGTACTTTGTCTGTCTGTCCATCTGTCTATCCATCTATATAGTCATCACAGAAATGGTCAGTACTCTGTCCATCTGTCTATCCATCTATATAGTCATCACAGAAATGGTCAGTACTTTGTCTGTCTGTCCATTTCTCTATCCATCTATATAATCATCACAGAAATGGTCAGTACTTTGTCTGTCTGTCCATCTGTCTATCCATCTATATAGTCATCACAGAAATGGTCAGTACTTTGTCCATCTGTCTATCCATCTATATAGTCATCACAGAAATGGTCAGTACTCTGTCCATCTGTCTATCCATCTATATAGTCATCACAGAAATGGTCAGTACTCTGTCTTCCATCTCTGTCCATCTGTCTATCAATGTATATATAGTCATCACTAAAATGGTGAGTATTTTGTTTGTCCATCTATAGTCTTCACAGAAATGGTCAATAAATTGTCCTTCCTATCTCTCTATCTATATATACATGTTTATAAGAAATGTTCAGCCTTATGTCCATCTCTCTATCTATTTTATCCAATCAATGTTCTATTGACTTTTCTGTAAACAGAATTCCTTAAGACCAGAATTTGCAAATTTTAAGTATGCCCCTAATTTAATACAGAAATGCATCTCTACTTAAAAATGATATGCTTAACAAAAATAAAAAATAATAATTCATGAAATGAGATCTTCATAAACCTGTAAACTATTAGTTAATCCATCATTTGATGATGTGCTTGCAATAGTCAATTTAAAATTGTTACGGTAATTGTTGTTCACCTTTAAGATTAGTATTACTAAATAAAATTTATTTACAGTGTTATTTTCGCCCTTGTTATTTTTGCCATTTTACACATGCAAACAGTTTTCCTCTGCCTCGAAATTGCCCCAACGCAGTTTTGTTAAAAGAGAGGTAATTTGAAAATTGGAATTCAACTAGTCAGAAATTTGCCTGCTGACAACGAGGGCAAAAGAGGTGGAAAAAAAACAAAGGCAAATATTTCATTGTAACATGTAACTATAAAACACCTGTAGACACCTGGACTGTTCTGTGTTGTAGGTTCAGGTCTTTATGCAGATTGAGCAGGAACTGTCCAACGACACGGATGAATTCAAGTGAGTATCGCCCTCCAGGCTCCATAATCTGCCTGTTTAGCTTGGATAGGAGCAATGTCTATTTACTCAGAGACATAAGCTTATGAATTTAATGTATTACCAAAACTGTCTTTTCAATATTCAATGTATGATTTTTTTTTTGTCTTCTTCAAGCAGTATGGAGTAAGTATTGTCTCTCTGAGTAGGCGTTCTAAATTCTGGCCCTGGCTAAAACATGTAATCCTAACCCCTACAGAATCTGGCTTGCTGGTCTTGAGCAGTTTGACGTAATTCAGTTGTAACTCTGAATGCGATAATGAACCAGCTGTCCTTTTGATAAATGTTAACAAAATGAAAGCTTCTTTTGAGAGAGAGAGAGAGAGAGAGAGAGAGAGAGAGAAGAGAGAGAGAGAGAGAGAGAGAGGTGTTCAATAGCTAAAGACTGAGACATGACTGGTTGAAATATAAGAGATGTAAAGTAGAGAAAGATAAATACAGCAAAATGTTAGTTACCACTGACTTTGTCACTGGTGTGAGCTTATGTTGTATGACACCTGTGTATACACAGCAGTAGTTTGTTCATATGTACACAATTGATTTCACCAAGTTGACAGTATGTTTGTCTCTCCGACAGCGTGTATTTACGTAGCAAGAGCAGGTACAGTATGCCCAGACATTAGTTTGTCTGTCTGTCTGTTGTAAGCACTGTTTCCTTTTTTTTATCTATCCATCATGAACATCAGTTTATGGATACTCTCCATTTGACACAACTGTTCCATTGGCTTGTGTATCATTTGTTTGATTCATTTTTCACACAGTCATTATAAGAACTTTTGATTTATAGATTGAATGATTGTTTATTTTATTTCCATTTAGAATCATTTGCTATTTTTGTAAAATCTAGTTTTAATTAAAGTATATTGTTTAAAAATGTATAAACATATATGAAGTTATATCAATCAAAGTATGTTAAATCAAGGAAATAATATATCTTTGAGATATTACCCTTGATATTTATGAGTCATTGTTTAAACATTAAGAAAACCAGAAATTTAATGTGTTTAAAAACAGTTATACATCAACACAATTTTAGACAATAGTCACCATGATGATTCAACACAATTTTAGACAATAGTCACCATGATGATTCAACACAATTTTAGACAATAGTCACCATGATGATTCAACACAATTTTAGACAATAGTCACCATGATGATTCAACACAATTTTAGACAATAGTCACTATGCTATGATTCAACACAATTTTAGACAATAGTCACTATGATGATTCAACACAATTTTAGACAATAGTCACCATGATGATTCAACACAATTTTAGACAATAGTCACCATGATGATTCAACACAATTTTAGACAATAGTCACTATGCTATGATTCAACACAATTTTAGACAATAGTCACTATGATGATTCAACACAATTTTAGACAATAGTCACTATGATGATTCAACACAATTTTAGACAATAGTCACTTTTCTGTCCCCTTCCCCCTCCTCCCCATCATTGCATTCTTTGACCTTTAAGTTTATTTATAACAGAAATTTAATATAGGAGAATTGTCTAAGTTCTGTAGCTTCAAACAACTAAATCACAACTTCTGATCTAATTCTTGACTAATGGTTGCCTGTATCTAAGCAGTGTTCTAGATAGTGTGCATTATGAATTGATTTCTATTAAACAAGCTTAACTCTTAATACATGTATGGGCTGCAAAGCATTGAGAATACTACAAGACAAATTATCTGTACAGCAAGTCTTCTATTAATAGACACCTCTGGTGTCTGCAGTGTAGTCTGTGACTAGAACATTTTAGTCATTTTGTTTTAATTTAGGGTTGGAGTGTTTTAGTCTGAGTGTATTGATTTGAATTCTTTCAAATTAGCTGTGTTAGTGATGGTGAAATGCACTTAATAATTACAGGTAAATTAAATAGCATTTGTACAGGTGTAATTTACTTTTGGTTAGTGCTTATCTCTATATGTTCAAATTTTGTTAATGTTAAATCATTTACATGTATATTTTTTATCGAATTTTTGATCATTTTTTTTTTTTTTTTTACAAAATAATGATCATTATATAAAGTTGAAGAAAATTTTGATTCTATAAAGTCATGGAAAATTTATTTGCAGCAGTCTTTGAATTACTTGTACATGTATTAGAAAATAGATTGAAAAAATAAAATGATTGCATTTATTCATATTATTTCAAATAAAATCAATAGTGCAAAAATTCAGTAACATCATGATGGTTTCATGTGCAATTTATTATGAAAAAATATGACTGTATAACATGCATTGTAGGATAAAATTAACATTATCAACGAAATCAGTGAGATAGTTACATGTATAAAGAATATTAAAAATATGGTGTTATAAAATAATTGAAATGATTACAAGCCTTAGAAATTCATCTTAACAAAAGAGTCAATGAAATGGTTACATGACATCATGTATTACATGAACAACATAAGGCTAAAGACGTTGAGCTCAGAATTGGAAAATGGAAAAAAAACTCGTGAGCATGAAATTGTCCTCTCTTTGTTATGAACTCTGGTTATATACGAGTTTGAATATTACAGGACTCAGATAGCTCGGATAGCGGCCCTGGACTCGAGCTGGGCTCACCTTGGTAATGGACTGAACGCCCACAACAACCCGGCCTGGCTACAGCTCTACCTGAGTGTGTGTAAGCTCCTGGATCTGGCCCTGGCCCTGCCTGCCGATGTGGTGCCCCAGTTCCAGCTGTAAGTAAAGTCAAACTTCGATATCTCGAACTAGATGGGACTGTTAAAAAACTTCGAGATATCCAACTATTCCAGATATCTAAGTATTCAAGATATCAAGGGTAAAATACTTAAAAAATAAGTTGTTGGGACTTTCAAATCACTTTGACATATCCATTGTATTCGAGATATCAGTGTTCGAGATATCAAAGTTCAACTGTATATGGTGATTGGTCAACAGTATCTGTCCTCTTCTGACACAAGACTTTACATCATTGTTTAGCAACAGTCTCCAGTGCCCATCCGTGTATTTTCTCCGACACGAGAAGATGGGTCGGTTACATTGACTGTCGCTGCCAAAGATAGATATAATGGTCTCCCAAAGTCTGCCTCATTGCTTCTAAAATATAAAGCTCAGTAATTAGTTACTACAGCTGGGCTATACATTTCTGGTGAACACATGTTTCTGTTTGGCTATAGTGTTATGCTTACCTGTCTTATATGACTTTTTTATTTGTATACAGTATAAACATAGATTGTTTGAAGAGGTTTTATTTTTCCATATGTCAGAAATACTTAAACTCTGCATGTAAAAATATCTGCTACAGGTCTTAGGTACATGTATTTTGATGAAGCCCAAAGGATGACACAGAGAAGCAACATTTGTTTCGTTGGTTGTACATGCATTTGTTGGACTTTTCAGTTACCGCTGGGCCTTCATTGGTGGGGCGGCTGCCGGGAATGACAATGACGACAGTGAGGAGGAGGAAGAAGAGGAGGAAGAGAAGAAGGACAAGAAGAAGAAAAAGAAGAAGAAGAGACCTAAGTTTGTTCCCCACATTATTCGCCTGACTCGACTCATCAATGAACGGGTCAGTGAATCTCCTTGTTGAATGGACAGGTCAATGATGGGTCAATCCTGTGGAGTTGTAAAGCATATCTTGCAAAAAAGACATAGAGTACAATGTCCTTTTGTTAAGACTAATATGGTCATTCTTTTTAAAAAGTTGATTATTTGAGTTTTGAATGAAATAATATAGAAATGCCTGCCCTAGAAGTGAGTTCTAATTTCTAACAACTGTTTTATTATGTATTTCAACCTTTATATTTTTAATCCTTGAAAATATTGAAGTTTATTTTTCCTTTCCTTTTTCTGTTGACAGGTTGGTGGTGCCACACCCATTATGAAACAGATTCCAGGGAGGCCACTCCTGACCCAGACTCACCTTAAGTCCCTGTCGGAGTTACAGCCCTTCTTTAACACTCTGTGTCATGCTGGGCCCTCTGATGGTGACTATGTGGTCGGGAAACAAAAGCCAGGTCAGTACGGGGCTCAGAACGGCGTGGGTCAAGGTCATAGAAAGGGGATTCCCAAATCCAAGTCTTTCCCAGCAAAGATAGACAAGTGCCAGAGGACGGACAGTCAGTTAGGCGCCCAGCAGAAAACCCACAGGCAGATTATAGAGGAGCTTGTGGGCAGGGATTTCCTGGAACCCTGTCCCCTCCACTGAGGGGGACACTGAGAGCCCCAAGGTCATTGAATGGAGGGTCCCAAGGTCATTGAATGTTGTCAAATCGGCAGGTGATCTACTTCAAGGGAGACAAACCTGAAAAGGGATTCACTCGTTACAACAGGAGATGATGTGGATATAAAGACCATAACGGAAGCTTTAATTAGACATTAACTTAAAGGTGCTAAATGTATGTTTTCTCAACACAACTCGAAGCAGCCTACTGAACAAGCGTTTACCTGATATATCTCTGTGGTGAAGGACTCTGTAGTTAAGTGGGGTGTGTGAAGGACTCTGTAGTTAAGTGGGGTGTGTGAAGGACTCTGTAGTTAAGTGGGGTGTGTGAAGGACTCTGTAGTTAAGTGGGGTGTGTGAAGGACTCTATAGTTAAGTGGGGTATGTGAAGGACTCTGTAGTTAAGTGGGGTGTGTGAAGGACTCTGTAGTTAAGTGGGGTGTGTGAAGGACTCTGTAGTTAAGTGGGGTGTATGAAGGACTCTGTAATTAAGTGGGGTGTGTGAAGGACTCTGTAGTTAAGTGGGGTGTGTGAAGGACTCTGTAGTTAGGTGGGGTGTGTGAAGGACTCTGTAGTTAAGTGGGGTGTTATAGCAGTGTTTTGTAAAGACCACATGCTTAACCTATTTACAGGTCATGCAGCAGTGCCCATAAAAAAACCCCCACATATTTGACCTATTTTATTTTAATTGCATCAGTGCTATTATAATAGATCATGTGCTTTACTTTTATTCAATATAACAAGACACATTTTCTGTGATGAATTTAGTGGGTAGATGATTTTTCCTGGAACTTTTGGATCTCAAACTAGTCATATCATGTTATGTGCAATTTTTATTATATGTACATATGCTTTACTTCTCATAATTCATTTATATACCAGTGCGCTGACAAACATAATTCGATATAAAAGTGCCACACGTTAATAGATACAAACTTGAAATAGACTTACTACATGGTGAGTGCAATTAACTGCTGAAGGTCAATGTTTGTAAATTATCAATTTACGAGTTGATGAAGAGATTGCTTCAAGAATAGGTGATTTTGTCAACACTTTTTGATTACCATTTCATACCTGAAATCTTCATGGCAACATACTGGCAATTTCATGAATTTCCAAGTGTCTTACTGGTATATGTTTTTCTTAATGCATGAATTCCCAGTCTTAGGCCAGCACATGCTCTATTCCGGCGTGGAATCTTTACCAGTAATTGGACAGTAGTAAGCTATACACCTGTGTATATGTATCATAATTACAGGTACAGGATAAACACATGTATGTTACTGTGTTCTGGTTTTGAATGTCCTTCTTGTAACTTTGCTTTATTATTATTTTGTCGACAACTTTACCACAGAAGGTGTGAAGTTAAAATAAATGAAGCATAAGTTAAATTATAGAAACTTATCAATATTTGAGTCGTATACATCCATAAGATTTAGATATGAATTACAGCACTTGTATGAATCATAATTAATGGAAAGGTACATTTATATAAAAATAGCTCAAGGTTTTGAGCATCAGGTATATGAGCTTCATTGTTACTCTTTACTGGCCACGCAGTAATTGTGAGTGGCGGCCATTTACAGATGTCCTTCTTCATGTACCAGTGATATTTTCTAGTTACAGTAAAACACGGTTATAACGAACACGCTTATAATGAATTGATGCTTACAGCAAAGTGATTTTCATTCTGTGTGACTTTATTACATATTGTTAACTTGACGGATACACTGTATAACGAATTATGCTTATATTAAAGCAAAATTGCTTGTCCCTGGCACTTTGTTCTAAGCGTGTTTTAAGGGAGACAAAGAATTTGGTTCTTAAATATTATTTCATTATGTTTTTTTTTTGGGGGGGGGGGGGGGGGGAGACTAGTGTGTTGTTATCCGATAGTTGATTTCTTGCCAACAGATGGATTATCAGGTCTCTGTATAATGAGATAAATAGGAGTAATGTTCGGTTTCCTGGCAGAACTTATCAATGGTTCCTTCTATAAGAGATTGAACACACCTGTAGTGTCTTTTATTAAGCGCTTTATTTCACACAGCTTTGACTACCAGTTTGTTTTTGCTGTTTGCTTTTTAAAATGAATACTGTCTATTGTACATTACATTTTTATTTCAGCAAGTTTAGGTTAAATTAAAGCTTCTTTGTGGCAGCTTTTCTTTCTTTTGCAATTATGACTTCTTTTGTCATTTTGTATTGGGAATTTTTATGATTGACCAAAAATCAAAACAAAGATAGAGGAATAGATGACATAGTTTAGGGGTTTTTTTATTACCGAACCGTTCATTTTTAAGTCTAAAGTTATAAATTGTGATTGTTAAACTAGTGTATTAAATAAGTTTAACAAGGTTTTGATTTTTCGCTGGACTGGCAATATTATGTTATAATTGTTGACCTGTAAGCTTTGATTTGAATTGAACAATTGTGTGAACTGTACCTGTAATTCATGCAAGTAAAATGGATAGAGACGAGGCCATATCGATACTGTATATATATATATAATATATTTCTCATTAAATGACACACAAAAACTAATCCAGTGTTTGTTAGTGGGAGGTGGCATTAGACAGTGAGATAATTATTGTTCTTCTATAGGCTGTATCAGCAGTTAGTTTTTGTGAATGCATAATATGAACACTTGAGTCGTTTATCCTGCAAGTGATGTAATTAGCTGTGTGTTTGTTTATAGCATCTGCATTGTTCACAGTGTTCAGATCTTGCAGACTTTATGGTGAAAGAGGTGTTAATAATTAGATTGTATTGTTAATTATTATTTTAAATTTAAACTGTGATATCAAAATGATATGTTTCATTTGAAATAAAATTCATATAAAGCAATGACAGGTGTTTATCTTTGTCATTTCATAAATTGTATTTAATTTTTTTGTTTGGAAACAAAGAGGTTTGTAGATGAACATATAATATTTACACGTGGGCTTTATCAATTAATGATAGATTTGATCATGCATGACAGTATTTTATTACATCATAATATTCAAAGAATAAATCCTTATGATATAAATGAATGCAAATGGTAAGAATTTGAGAAAATTACTTGATGGTTATTTGGAAAAAAAATACAACGGATGTGTTCAAACTATGTTTTAATTTGACCACAGGTTCTGCTGCTCAATGGTTTTACGCAAAATTCTCCCAGTTAGAAATTATATAACAAGATAAAAGCTGCGGAAATTCTACAGAAACTATGGAACATATTTTTATTGTTACTCGAATATGTAATACTATCGGTACTTGGTTTCAGTATATTAAATGCTATTTTTGAAGATTGTCCTCTTTTAGACACAAACATGGTTGTGAATTTCCATATTTTCTATGGAAATCTATTTTACCGTACCAAACTAACAAACCACCATCTTTTAATTATCAGGTTTATTATGTTACATAAAGATGAAATATAAAATTGAAAAATGTATATTTTTTTTTATTTTATTCTAAAATAAAACTATTTAATAAAGGATGAACTTTATGGAGTAATATGTTGCAAGAAAAGATGTGTAGGTAAAATATTCTTTTCTGTAAGCTAGGTGTATCAACTTTATTTCTCAAACTATTTATAAGTATCCATTTCTGTTAAGAATGTATGATGTGTTTATATGAATGTCAATGTGAAAAATTATAAATTGCAAATTTTAAAAAAATATATCAAATGAAGAAATGAATGAATAAATAGAATAAAAGAATAAATACTGATCCCAATTGAGGAAAAAATTTCGAGCTCGCCAGGATTCGAACCTGGAATCTTCTGATCCGTAGTCAGACGCGTTATCCATTGCGCCACGAGCCCCATGATTGGTGGTGAGATAAAACAGGTTTATGAACTTTGATAGCCCCCCCCCCCCCGTCCTTAAGTGACACAGAAACGAATGTTTTAGTAGATGGTGGTTTGTAGGGGAAGGGGTGCTTATAAAAGGAACGTATAATAAAGATTATAATATATATAGTCACTTTCCGCTTGAACAATCACGGCGGCTTGGTATTGTCAGGGACGTTATACGTCCCTGGTATTGCGCGGTGTTTAAATTTTCTTTCGGACATTGAATCGTGTATATTTAAAGGGCCTACTAAGTAGTAAGTACATTTGAGTATGTTAAGGAAATGCGCCTCAGTACTAGTAACTATACCTATTTATAACCCAGGCACGTACATGTAACAGCGTTTTTGAAAATTGGGGGGGGGGGGTCAGACTCATCCAAAAAATCTTGACAGGCCAACAAATCCTAATCCGGGAAGGGCATCATCGGTAACCCACGGTTGATTACGCGTCGTTCCTCTCTACATCACCGGGTGATGTAGAGAGGAAGGACGCGGAATCAACCGTGGGTTACCGACGATGGGGAAGGGGGGCATTTTCCCAAGTCAAGGTCAAGGGTTTCAGATCCGCTCCAGTCTACGTAAATTTGAGCGGATGGAACTTCTAATTTGAAATACAGAAAACCGGGTGGGCTTTTTTTCTTTTTGTTATTCATTGATCTTATGATACGTCAAGTGTAGCTTGAATAGCTCAGAAAATGTTTTTTTAAAAACTCCAAAATCTGGGAGCTTTCGGGGGCCTCGCCCCCCCCCCCGGGCTTTGCCATGGACCCATTGGAGGCCTTAAGGTATTTCACAGACCCCCGGCCTTAAATTTCATTGAAAACCAACATTTTTCAAAGAATTGTTTACAAAGTCAACCTTCTAAAAAGATCTGTAGACAATGATAAATTCTGTATGGCTCATTATTTTTTGGCATAGTATAAAAATGTTTTTTCCAACCGTCTTCAACTTAGATTTCATGTTAACAATCCAACGTAAGAATTTTCGCCTTGCATATTGCAATAGAAAGATATTATACATTAAAGTTCTACAGAGTGTTAACCCACATATATATGCTGAATTAAATAAAGGATACGCAAAGCTTTGAATCATACACAATGTATGATGCTTGTTTCTGTTGGATATTGCGTAAAAAGCGCCTTAGAATGCACGGCCATATTGTACATTGGAGGACAAAAATATGAACATTTCTTGAATTACTGATTTGTTTCTGCTAAAAACTGAACAAAACTTTTGTCAAGGATCAAAAAGCAATAATTATGAGATTTTACGTATTGTTTTATATGCAAATTACACATACAAAAACCCCCAGGAAAATGCATTTGTAATCAATTAGAACTGCGCAGCTGTTGAGAAAAAGATTGGTCTCGAAGTGGGGTACCCTATTCTTAAAACGGGTCTCGGAAACTATCAGTTGGCAAGAAATAGGTTTGTCTGAGTCCATGGAGGTACGTTGAAGTTATATTTTCACTGAAAAATATTTGTCTATTTTTTTTTTTTATTAAATGGTACTCCACATACCTAGCTGAAGTACATGTAACATCTGCCGCCATAAATGAATTCCTTTCAAGGTTCGGATATATGATATACAGATTTTTACAGATCAGGCCAGGGAACTAACTTTACTAGTCAACTGTTTAGTAATATTTGTATAAAGCATTAGAATTCCATAATAAGACTAGGACTACTAGCTCCTTATAGACCATCAGCTAATGGTCAAGTGAAGCGTTTAACAGGACTCGCGTGGATGCTACTCATTGTTTTGTTTTAAAAAGAAAAACTTGCCTTCCTCATTTAGCGGGCGCTTCAAGATCCTGTATAAACCGCAACACTGGTTTTACATCTACATGCATGTAACATACTGATGCTGGGCAGAGAAGTTAACCGACCTGTGGGACTGATATTTCCCATCAACACCGGGGATCAATTTTACTCAGAAGATCAATACCTGGCTTGGCTTGTATTGCTCACGAAACAGCCAGGAATACCTTAAAAACTATGCTCTCAATTAAATTTCTGGAACATTTCTACAAAGTATAGGAGATGTACTTTCTAGATACAGCGAAAGTTAAATTTAAAAGCCGCAAGTTAAACAGTTAAATCCTACCTGGAAAAGTCCAGTCATGGCTACAGAAAAACTCTCCGCGTACGTTTATATAAAGTTTAACTACGAGGATTTTTTTCAGTAAATATATTTTTGACATTCGATCTGTTTTCGTTACCTACGGAAGACTTTATGATACATTTAATTTATGCATACATATGTGATCTTCACGACGAAAACTAAGAGACTGGCGAAGCATAGATTTTTCATTGCGCAAAACGAAATGAATTATATCATATTCTCGAGAGTAGATTAACCATTGTTAACGATTTGACGAAGTTTTGCTTTGAGGAGCTTGGACTGCGTCTATACTACAATATTAAGACTTCCAGCGTAAACAAATCGTTTCAGACGTTGGTTGAATGCCCGGCTTTACGTGGCATGCAAAGGGAATTGCAACATATTATCCTAAAGTACATATATTTTCAAATACAAGGGGCGCGTAAGATTATAAATTTGCAGGAATCGACACAAATCATTAAGGTGGCTCATTACACCCTGAAATAGTTTCTCAAATCAGCATAAATTTGTTTATGAACTATAGTTCGACGATTTGTTTACCATTTTAGTCTTTCATCTATTAAGGCTGTGTTCTGTTAAAACTTTTTAAAGCAACAACTAACGTGTAACAACTAAATTAGCAAAACAGCATCATGCTAGCTGTGTGTATATACAGTAAAACACGTTTAGTACGAATACGAATATAACGAAATCTCGATTATAGCGAAGTTTTTTCCAATTCCCAATAAAATTCCTAACAAATCCTTGCAAAATTTTATGGTTATAACGAATTCGATTTAACAAATTTACGGATATAGCAAACTGATTCTGAGTCCCGTCGAGGTGAATAATGATAAAATTTAACAGTTTTATAATGAAATTCTTTACAGTTTAAAAAATTTGCAGTGCCATTTAACATAAAAGTTTGAATGAATTTTTTTTTCCCACATAAATTCTTCAATTCAAACCCCGATTATTAAAGGTATCAATAGAGTGTATTTTCATTCTAAGCCTCAATAAAGAAAAATTCTAGTATGATTGTAAGAGGCCACCAAAACATGAGGTTTAAAACTTGAACAAGTAAACAAGGAAGACATGTGGTTTTGATCACTGATAATTTTTATTGCACTAAGACATAGCTGTGACAAAAAGGTAAAATTCATTGTAAAAAATCAGTGAAGAAACTGAACATACCTTTGAATTAAATAACAAAATGCTACCTACACTGTATTTCTGTATAAGTTAATACAGATAAAACATTTGCTGGCATTGCCGACAAATGAATTACCCATGTCAGTAACTGTTATATTCCTACGTACCAACGAAGTAAGCATTTTATTGTTAACATCTTTTTAAGAATTCAAATTTAAAGTGGATGAAATAAACTACTATCACTTTGTGGTAAAAAAAGATGAAAGATCATCATATATACACTGTGGACCTCTAACACATCTCCAATATAGAGTTGATTCAGAGATTTTAAGTCTTGCACAATTTTATAAAGATTTATCGAGAAAAGGGTTTACACCCTATCATGGACAACAAAGAGTTACCTTAATACAAGAGAGAGTACTTATTGGATGTAAATTTATGTATAAATCTATAAAAAATAATACTTGACATCCAAGTACATAATCATTGAAGTATATTCCCTGATCTGTAAAGAGGTCAGCAAATCCAACCCATTGTACAAATCAAGAAACATTTCTATGTCTACAAAGTCTTGTTGTACACTTCTGGAATGTTCTATATCACACAGATACATGTACAAGGTGGAAAAGTCATCTCCCGGAAGTATTTATCATCTCCAGTAGGTATTTATCATTAACAACATAAGTAATCAACGTTAAAACCTTATCTATAAAATAAATTAAGTTAAATTGGACTGTGGGTTTAGTTTCTGTACAGTAAGTTTAGTTTCTGTACAGTAACATTCGCGTAGCACAGCTTTGCCCCACAAAGCCAGCGTATTTCCTGACCACGTCGTCATGTTGGGTCTTGGTTTTGGGGTTCAGTAATTTGTACTGTTGGTAGGTCATGGCCATCCGCCTATGTAATATCATTACGCTGTCCAGGTCGACACGCCCGCCCTCATCCTCTGTAACATTCCAGTAGGTTTGGTTAGGGATAATGATGCATTAACAAGTATAATCTCTTAGTTCAATTAGCTGACACAGTAAAACACAGGTACAATTAATGAATTAAATTAGAGTCAGTTTCATTCAACATAGCCTTCAAACTTATTTTGTAAGGTAGAAACTTTATTTTTATAATGAATTACATTTGTAACAATATTTATTTTCCTTGGCATCTCCCTGACAGCATTTTTTGTCACTGTATACACAAAAGCACTTTTATTCTTATGACATTTCCTGTACATATACTGGTTGCAAATTTTAGAAGTAAATTTGTAGTGATATCCTTTTTGTGTTTTTTTTTACCTTTATCGGGATCAGCAAACCTGGAGTACCTGTTCTTGTCGAGTTTAGGTGAGCATTCCTCTATAGGGTGCCAGGAAAAGACCTCGGGGCAGAGCAGGAACGAAGGGTAGTACTGGCCCTACAGATAAACACATCAAGTTAGAAATAGAGAGGATAGTACTGGCCCTAAAGATAAACTCATCAAGTTAATAGAAATAGAGAGGATAGTACTGGCCCTAGAGATAAACTCATCAAGTTAATAGAAATAGAGAGGATAGTACTGGCCCTAAAGATAAACTCATCAAGTTAATAGAAATAGAGAGGATAGTACTGGCCCTAGAGATAAACTCATCAAGTTAGAAATAGAGAGGATAGTACTGGCCCTACAGATAAACTCATCAAGTTAGAAATAGAGAGGATAGCACTGGCCCTAAAGATAAACTCATCAAGTTAGAAATAGAGAGGATAGTACTGGCCCTACAGATAAACTCATCAAGTTAGAAATAGAGAGGATAGTACTGGCCCTACAGATAAACTCATCAAGTTAGAAATAGAGAGGATAGTACTGGTCCTACAGATAAACTCATCAAGTTAATAGAAATAGAGAGGATAGTACTGGCCCTACAGATAAACTCAACAAGTTAGAAATAGAGAGGATAGTACTGGCCCTACAGATAAACTCAACAAGTTAGAAATAGAGAGGATAGTACTGGCCCTACAGATAAACTCAACAAGTTAGAAATAGAGAGGATAGTACTGGCCCTACAGATAAACTCATCAAGTTAGAAATAGAGAGGGTAGTACTGGTCCTAAAGATAAACTCATCAAGTTAGAAATAAAGAGGATAGTATTGGCCCTACAGATAAACTCATCAAGTTAAAAATAGAAAGGATAGTATTGGCCGTAGAGATAAACTCATCAAGTTAGAAATAGAGAGGATAGTACTGGCCCTACAGATAAACTCAACAAGTTAGAAATAGAAAGGATAGTATTGGCCGTAGAGATAAACTCATCAAGTTAGAAATAGAGAGGATAGTACTGGCCCTACAGATAAACTCAACAAGTTAGAAATAGAGAGGATAGTACTGGCCCTACAGATAAACTCATCAAGTTAGAAATAGAGAGGATACTGTAAATTCCTTATATTACATGAGTAGTTAATTCCGTGATCCCGCTTGTTTGTGTCAAATTGCGAGAATATAAAATTGCGAACGCTGAACTTTTCTCCTTATTTCTTTAAGTTTTCAGAAAATAATGGCGAGATTTTAAAATCCGCGAAGGATGCTCCTCGCGATTTTACGCGGATATTAATTCCTAACCTTTAATTAGCAATTTACTGTAAAACCTTTCCAATAGATACTGTAAATTCCTTATTAAACGCTAGGAATTAATTTCTTAATTAATCAAAATCGCGATAAGCAGTCCTTGTGAATTTTAAAATCTTGCTTTTATTTTTCAGACAGTTTTGAGCTATATGATATGGACTGGACACAATTGCACAGACAGGCAGATGGACAATGTGACTCCTATATATACCCATCAAGACTTTGCTTGCGTGCGGTATATAATAAATGGAAGGAAAAGTACTTTCCCTATAAACTCATCAAATTATACATAGAAAGGATAGTGCTGGCCCTAAAGATGAACACATCAAATTATGACAATTGGAATGGACAGTATCACCTCTGAATCTGAATAGAATGGAGAGTATTGGTATTTGATTTGATAAGTAGTGTTATCACCATAAAAAGACACTGGAAAATGTAAACATAACAAACCACAATATACCAATATGTTCCCATTGTGTTTACCTTGTATCTCATCTTTGGACAGGAATGAATGTAGTAGCCCATGTAGTAATACTTCAGGTCTGGGGCCTTCTTGTTTAGTTCCCGAACAAAGGCTATCTCCCTGTAAACAAATCACATGACATAGTGTACCTATGAACATGAACTTTTAAGGGATAGCTGTAAACATGAGATGGTGTATCTATATACTTCAAAAGGCTCGCTGTAAACATGAGATGGTGTAGCAAAATACATGCACTTTTAATGGCTGGCTGTAAACTTGAGATGGTTTACCTATATACATGTTATAGAACTTTTAATGGCTGGCTGTAAACTTGAGATGGTTTACCTATATACATGATATAGAACTTTTAATGGCTGGCTGTAAACTTGAGATGGTTTACCTATATACATGATTTAGAACTTTAAAGGGATGGCTGTAAACTTGAGGTGGTGTAACTATATACATGATATAGAACTTTTAATGGCTGGCTGTAAACTTGAGATGATGTACCTATATACATGATATAAAACTTTTAATGGCTGGCTGTAAACTTGAGATGATGTACCTATATACATGATATAGAACTTTTAATGGCTGGCTGTAAACTTGAGGTGGTTTACCTATATACATGTTATAGAACTTTTAATGGCTGGCTGTAAACTTGAGATGATGTACCTATATACATGATATAGAACTTTTAAGGGCTGGCTGTAAACTTGAGATGGTGTACCTATATACATGATATAGAACTTTTAATGGCTGGCTGTAAACTTGAGATGATGTACCTATATACATGATATAGAACTTTTAATGGCTGGCTGTAAACTTGAGGTGGTTTACCTATATACATGATATAGAACTTTTGATGGCTGTAAACTTGAGGTGGTGTACCTATATACATGTTATAGAACTTTTAAGGGCTGGCTGTAAACTTGAGATGGTTCACCTATATACATGATATAGAACTTTTAAGGGCTGGCTGTAAACTTGAGATGGTGTACCTATATACATGTTATAGAACTTTTAAGGGATTATTATAATAATGGGATAGTGTACCTTTATACATGTACTTTTAAGGTCTAACTGTTAATGTGAGATTGTGTACCTATTTACATGTCCTTTAAGGGCTGGCTGTAAACATGCAAAAGTGTACCTGTATACATGAAATTTAAGGGATAACTGTAATTATGAGATGGAGTACATGTACCTATATACTTCTAAGGAATAGCTGTAAACATGAGATGGAGTACCTAATATACTTCAGAGGGATAGCTGTAAACATAAGATGGTGTACCTATACATCTAAGGGATAGCTGTAAACATAAGATGGTGTACCTATACTTCTAAAAGATAGCTGTAAACATAAGATGGTGTACCTATACTTCTAAGGGATAGCTGTAAACATGAGATGGTGTTCCGTATATATGAACTTTTATATGAATAAATATGAGATGTAGTACCTAGTATATACTTCTAAGGGATAGCTGTAAACATGAGATGGTGTACCTATTACCGGTATATACTTCAAAGAGTTGGCTGTAAACATAAGATGGTGTCCCTGTACATAAACTTTTAAGGGATAGCTATGAATAAATATGAGATGTAGTACCTAGTATATATTTCTAAGGGATAGCTGTAAACATGAGATGGTGTACCTATTATTTACTTCAAAGAGTTGGCTGTAAACATGAGATGGTGTACCTATTATATACTTCAAAGAGTTCGCTGAAAACATGAGATGGTGTACCTATTTTATATTTCAAATTGTTGGCTGTAAACATTAGATGGTCTACCTGTATACACTAGCTTTTAAGGGATAGCTATGAATAAATATGAGATGGAGTACCGATATACTTCTAAGGGATAGTTGTAAACATTAGATGGAGTACCTATATACTTCTAAGGACTGTCTATAAATATACCGGTAAACATATAATGTGAGATACTGTAAACGTACCATATTTAGCGTGTACGATATTTGGCGGAATATTCCTGAATGAACCTTTTTATCTTTTTATCCATTTTACATTTGGCAATGTACTTGATTTAGCAGCGCCGTTTTCCGCCAAAAAAGCTAAATAAAATAAACAGCTATATGAAATACGTTTACAGTAATGTATCTGAGTTTGTTTAGGACCTAACTGTAAACAAACAGAAAAGGGATGACTATAAACATTAGATAGTGTACCAGCTTAGTTAACTGTAAACATGAGAAGATTTATTTGAGAGCTGAGTGCCTGACTATAATCATGAGATGGTGTACCTGTATACATCCCAAGAATGATTTTAACATGAGATAATGAAACTGAGTATGTTCCTTAACTGACCATAAATATGCAATGATTTACCAGAGATATAAGTCATTGATATACTAACTGTAAACATGAGATGATTTACCTGAGAGCTGAGTAGGTCCCGAGACTAAGGAAGTCGTAGTCTGGGTCATAGTAAAGGTACACTGAGGACACACAGGAGGGCAGGATGTCGATGACCCCCACAGCAATGATCTGGCCGTCCAGCAGGTAGTGCTGGTGAAACGACCCATACCCCATGGGTGGTCCCCCCTCCCTATATTCCTCCTACACAAAAATAAGGCAAAGAATAAAACAGTCCTTACATAGATAACAACTTACTGTCTTTACAGTAAATAACTCTTTAATAAAAGATTGACTCAGTCCTTACACAAAGAATAAGTTACACAAATCATAAAGCAGCTTTTAACAGATAATAATATATATTCTTTTGGTTTGTTTGTGAACAATAAGTGCAAAATTGATCAAATACCATAATGATCATTTACAAGGAAGTATCACATATAAATTGCACAAAAATATACAAAGGTAATGATATATAAATATACGGAGGTAATGATATATAAATATACGGAGGTAATGATATATAAATTCATAATGCCTGGCTGAATATACTGTTGAACTGAAATAAAACTTCTTTTTTAGAATATATAACTAGATTTCTGCAAATGTCCTAAATGAATATAATTTTATTTACATTATTTATATTTAACTGAACAAGTTTCAATTGAGAGGATTAACCAACTTTTCAGATTTTTTCCCTCTCCCAAGTAAAGCTTAAGACTTGGTGCCATGTCTCAGCAGTGTTACTACCTCCAGCGGTCCCTCGCACAGAAAGTCGTCAAACTGTCCCATGGAGCAGTCACATTCATCCTCCTTGTGGATCCTCATCTGGTACTCCTTGAAGATGCCGTACGACTCACGGTGAGACTTTCGGAACTCGGAGGACGGGGGATTGACCCGCACTAACCTCACCTACAACACCAAACAACCTCAAATAAAATGTGTTTACCTCAAGCGGGGAGTCGCATAGAAACCTAGTGTACTGGGCCACACTGGGCTTGTTGGGAGGGTCCTTGTGGATTATCATTTGATAGGAGTGATACACGTTGTGGGCCGGGGTAAAGGAGCGGGTGAACTCTTCGCTGGCGGGCTCGGACCTCACCAGTCGAATCTGTAAATACAGCGCATCACCACTCTCAGATGGCATAAATTCAAAAGGGAACACTGACAACTTAACTTGCTTAGAGAGAAGGAAAGACTGGAAACCCTTATCAAAGATAAGCAAGAGGTATATTTTTAACACTTGTTGGCCCAAGATGGCCATATGAAAAGGTAACAAAATTCATGGGCATGATTAATGTGACCTTAAACGTCATGACTTAAACATTTTACAACCCTGACCTTTATGATCACAAAAGTCTGCAGCTTTGATCCTATCAGTGCTTTTATTATAAACTACTCCCTATTGGAAATAATAATTCACTGAATGTGTGATAAAAATATTTAAAGAGCATGTAATAAACCATAGATAGCCATAGATAGACCTAATGGGGAAAAATAATCATCTATCTATACATGTTTACAGAGAGAGAGAGAGAGAGAGAGAGAGAGAGAGAGAGAGAGAGAGAGAGAGATGAGACACACACAGAGGGTCCCTATACACTAACCTCTAGTTTGTGGGCACAGTTCTCAGTCTGCTCCGGTTCTCTCAGTAAATCCTCCAGTGTCTTCTCCTGAGATTTCTACAACCAGAAAATCAGAAGTTCTTTAGAAATAGCCAGGCATAGTTTTTATGTCTTAAATAGTATCTTCACAGGTGTAGCATCAACATATATTGATTTGTTATATTCAGTAGTATATTCTCACTATATAACTCTATATAGACGAATAGTCAATAATTGTAATATTAGCTCGTCCGAAAAATATTGACCGGTCAATATTTTTTTGATATTGACCGGCTAGGAATAAAATCTAGAGAACATTCCATCTATTTCAAATAATCGCCTCTGATTTGTTGATTCGTAAACGATGACGTAAATAATTCTTTGCGACTCCAAAACAAGGTGATGTCATAATAGACAGTCAATCAAGGCAAGTAAATAATGAACGCGCAATGCGACGGTTTGCTATCATAAGGGATATAAGGATTTTGAATTACTGTGAAGTAAAATCAGGTAGAATTCTTACGGTCGGAGGTATATCACCAGTGACCTTTTGATACTGAGGATATTTTGGAAATGAACTTTGCACAAAATGATTTCTTTGTTGAACTAAGAAAATTACGGCCATCTGTTTTCAATTACTTTCTTAAATTTTGGTTTGTTTCTTCATATAACAAAACAAATGTTGACTGTGTTTTCGGGCAACATTGATTATATTAGCCCCCTTGGGAGGAAAATATTGCCTCCAGCTTCGTGTCGTGCAATATTTCGTCCCTCGGGGGCTAATATAATCAATGTTGCCTTCAACCACAGTCAATATTTGTATAATATCGTAACATAGCAATGCAATGTGCATAGATTTAAAACACAGGCTCCTGACATTATACAATACTGTCAAAGTAAAAAATATATCCCCTTCCTAATTATACACAAGGTACACATTGCCACCATCTCAATTATTTCTCATAAGAAAGTCAAATCACTTGAAACTCATTGTGCTGTTTTGCAGTAGTTGACTTGGTAGTAAACTGAGTGACTGACCACAAGACAGGGAGGATAAAAATTAATTCTATTACCGAGTATCAGGCGTATTATTAGGTAGGAGGTGTATTTATAATAATGAGAATATATAATGTCAGGTGGTGTGCCTGTTATTTTAAAGTGAAAAACAATATGTATTTGACCAGAATTTCTTTATTTTAACTAAATAATCAATATAATATGGTGACCTGTGAAATAAACGTGTTGTTATCTAGGTCCAAATTGTTGGTGTCCAGGGATTTTCCCCGGAGAATGTAGAAAATACAACCCAAAAAAATATTGTAAACTTCTTGGATGTATTTGTTAAGGCTACAAATCATACTTGTATTTTTGCTGATATTACCCTAAGAGGGTCCATGAATGGAAAATAAACCCTTAGAACTAGTATGGTATTCTGATCTATTCATTCCGTTCTGTAACTGAATATTTATTGCCTACCTGTTGTTTCGACTGCTCTGTATTGTCTGCCTGTCTCTCTGTCTGTCCCTTTTCTGTCTGTTTGGCAAGTTTTTTCTCTCTCCTCAGATCTTTAGCTTTCTTACACTTAGGTTTGGTGGGGTCTGCCCCGAGCCCTTAAAGAAACAAAAATTAAAATTCATGATTTTTACAAAGTATACCATATAATCTACAAAGCTAGGCCTACTCTGTGGCAGTAAAGGGGGAGTAATTCAAATTCCATTTACAAAAGATCTATAGTCTATACCTGGTTTTGGTGTTTTCTTTATCTGCTCTGCTTCCATTGATTTGTCCTCTTTTGGTGAGTTGTGATTGACAGATGTCTCCTCCTTACTACTAGTGTCAGCTCCGCCCCCTTTTACTGACTCCTCCCCCTCCGGCTTGTCATGTTCCCCTTTCTTCTTACCGTGGATGAGAAACTTATTGAACTGTTTGATGATTTTTTTGTGGGACTTGCTCATTTTGAAATTTAGAGCGTCTTGTTTTATTGTGTAATGGGGACAACATGTGGTGTCCATTTTGGGTTTGTAGCAGTACTTTCCACTTCTACAAACAGACAACTCCAGAGATAGAACTATATTCCAGTGAAAATTAAAAAGTTAACCCCCCTTTTATTTGTTTTGTCCATGTTCTCAGTATATAATTATGATATGATATTAATAAATTGATCATTTCTCTCTCTCTTTCTCTCTCTCTCTCACCTTCTCCATCCCCTGTCTATAAGGTCTTGATAATCTTGTACTGTAAGTTTATGAGCCCACATTCCTACAGAAAAAGATAAACATTAAAAATACTACTTAAATATTAATAGAGTCATTTATAGAAAATTATGAATTCATAATAAAAGTTCATGAAAGATTTGCAATTTTGGAGTAAAAATATTATGATTGGTGCCTTAATGGAAGTCTATGAGGAATTTAATTCAATATAGTATACACTCTAAATTTAAGATATATTAAAATTATTGAGTTTATAACCAAAATTTCCACATGCAGCTATAGACACTAGAAATTTTACAAACTATTGGGTCATAAATGCATTTAAAAATTCTGCTAATAAAGAATTAAACGAGTTTAAAATACCAAATGATACAAAAAGTTAAGACAATTTAAGGAAGATAAGTTAAAGAGATGAAAGTCAAACAGATTTAGACATGTATGTGATAAGGTACATTTGTACTCCAGGGGGAATGAAAACCATGGAGAACTTGTGTTTAGAGACGCGTCTAATTTTGAGCCCGAATACAACTCTTGTCTTCTTTGTTTGGGTTGGCAACTGTCTTAGTCCGATAACAACAGCCGATTCATGCACGGAATCTGAATTATAAATCCCATTGACAATGCTCATTTTATTTGTTACCGTCAGAGACGTTCGAGTCGGTGCTTTTGCAGTATCCACATCTATGACCGGGGCGGTCTCCCCCTCCATACCACTCCACGATCCCTGGACCAACCGATTCTTCTGCCATATTGTGAAATTCCACTTTCGATATCAGAATAGATTTTCACTGCGAGCCTAAAAATGTCACTCTCTTATTCTATTCAAATTTCTTTTTACCAATTAAGATTTCACTGTCTGTACAAAAGTTCTATGCAATAGTATATGTTTAAAAAAAATTGAATTTCTTCAGGTTTTTTTTTTCTTATTTCATTTACCGCGGATTGGTAAGAAAAGTGAAAGTAGAAATGGCAGCTCCTGCAAAAACAATGTTAAGGAGATTTCGCCGTACTGGCGTTCTGAAAGAGCTCTCAAAAGTGACATCATTAAACTTTGCGAGGGCTGCACATTTTACCTACGTGCCTGATACTCCTCCTGCAGTTTATGGTATGATAAACCTCATTTTAATGTAACAGTGAAGTTTGGAGTTGAAAGTCATGCCAATGTCGACCAAATTTTGCAAAGTTTACTGTGTTTAAATCATGTGCAAAGCATCAAAACTGATGCATAGTGAAACGCATATCGCTTTCTAATATTTATAGATTGAAACGCCAATATCAAGTTGGTTTATTTTTTTGCATTGCTTATCTATTATGTAAAATTAAATGTAAATAAAATTTGATGAAGCGCAAATTAACTTATATGCAGGGTTGTGGTTAACAATGGAAATCTTATCAGGCACGTAGCATCAGGGGGGCCTGCCCCCCCCCCCCCCCCCCACACACTTTTTCTCGCAGCAACAATTTTTTTAAAATTTACATATAAAAAATGGAATTATCATAGAGTTGGCCCCCACTTTTTTGGGAGTATGTAAAAAATTGATATGTAAATAAGGAAATGAGGAGTGAAATTGAAGTTATAGTACGTATAGTGGCTGGTTAAAGGTGTGAATTATACACATTTTTATGGTACTCACTCTAACAAATAATAAACAAGTGAAAAGCTGTCAATGTGACAGCAAACCGGGTTTTCTTTTATGTAAACTGTATCCATAATCCATGTCAAACCTTATCCAGTGAAATGGAGTACCCTACATGTATATGCAACATTTTGCCAAAAAATGACTAAGTTCAAAAGCTGGTATTTTTTTCATAAATTATCGGAAATCAAAATCCTAGCAATATGCACACCTCTGATATATGTACAATTGATCTGCAAAAGAACAACTTCCTATCTTGAGAACTGTAGGAGGAGTTATCCGTACAATGAGGGTACCCTATATGCAATATTTTGCCAAAAAAATGACTAAGTTCAAAAGCTGGTATTTTTTCGATAAATTATCAGAAATCAAAATCCTAGCAATATGCACACCTCTGATATATGTTCAATTGATCTGCAAAAGAACAACTTCCTATCTTGAGAACTGTAGGAGGAGTTATCCGTACAATGAGGGTACCCTATATGCAATATTTTGCCAAAAAATGACTAAGTTCAAAAGCTGGTATTTTTTCGATAAATTATCAGAAATCAAAATCCTAGCAATATGCACACCTCTGATATATGTTTAATTGATCTGCAAAAGAACAACTTCCTATCTTGAGAACTGTAGGAGGAGTTATCCGTACAATGAGGGTACCCTATATGCAATATTTTGCAAAAAAATGACTAAGTTCAAAAGCTGGTATTTTTTCGATAAATTATCGGAAATCAAAATCCTAGCAATATGCACACCTCTGATATATGTACAATTGATCTGCAAAAGAACAACTTCCTATCTTGAAAACTGTAGGAGGAGTTATCCGTACAATGAGGGTACCCTTTTGGCAGCCGCCCGCCCGCCCACCAATCCGCCCGCCCGCCCGCCATTTTCACCATTTTAATAACCGGATTTTTCCGTTGGAAAACCCGGTTAAAAACAAACAAAATACAATTCTATTCGGGACAAACCGCTCATCATGTGGACAACCAGATTTTGAATTTCTTATTGCCCACATGAAATTTTATTTGTGTTGGTATTAAAATGGATGAGTTGATATCTATAACCCTGATATATAGCGACCATTGGGGAATGCAGCATCTGTGTAAGGTGTCATAGATAACTGGAATTGGCGGAATCCTATCTAAAGCTAGCAAACTCGTTCAATATTTGAATGTCTGATATCCTAATGTATTCTTTTATTATCCAGCTTTATCATTGTGGAATGTTTTAGCTTCTTCTTATCAATTATTTAGAAGATTTAATTAACCTTTTTACAGAAACTGCTCCTTTGCAGGGCATATTGGTTGAGTTCGGCAGAGTTTTAGAATATGGCTTCTGCAAAATCTAGTACATCGCTAAATGCCATGCAAATATGTATAAGAATGTGTGCATGCAGAAATACGCTAATTTAAGTTCAAATCCAGGCTAACTTGTTATAACTTATAAGCAATCAATTTTCAGCAAATATCGTACAAAGCCAAATATAATAGGTTTACAGTATAATGAAAGGGACTCAGTGAGGTTCACTGGTAAATGAAAGGGCATTATATAAATAATTTTGATATTGAACCAAGTGCTTCAGTGTATACCGGTACTCGTTATGATAAGATTTATATACACTTAACTAAATTTATTAATGTTTTTGATGAAATGAATTAATATTTGATAACAAAATTTAATGTTTCAACCCGTTTGTCTTTCAGGGGACACAACTCGTATGAACCTGGTCCAGGCCATCAATAACACTCTAGACCTGACCCTGGCCACCGACCCCACCGCAGGTGACCTACAAATATATCATTGTATACCATAAAGCTGGATTTCGTGGTTGCTTTATATTCAAGAAGTTAGCTCCCTTTGTCCAGTAGAGAGGAAGGAGAGAGTGAATTTGTCCTTTAAATCCATTCATTACTTTTCAATGAAAGTTGAATTCTAGTGAATAATTACAGATTTTATGGAGTAAGACTAACAATGTCATGCTGCAGATATTTAAAGGGGAAGGATGCTAAAAATAAATCGTACAATAAATTAGTTAATTATCTTCTACTTTAATTGTAAATTGTATTTATTTTCATTAAGAACACTCGGAACAATCAAGAAAACTGAACGCTTAATTAATTTAATTTCCTGCCGCTATGGGAGCTGCCATTAAACTTTTAAATTAATATATGATGGCACACCATCTATTCTGGTTTGTTTTATAAACATTTCATCAGTATGTTAGCAAATGGTGATATTCGCTCTAAATGACAAGTTCTGGAAAATTTGAAACAATATCAGCTTGAGACCGTTCTTTTACATTTGACTTTCCACTACATCAGACGGAGCATGTTCGTTGAAATCTTAAAGCGGAGGATAGTGTCGGAAATGGGGGAATCTCCAAGTAGATGCCGTGTTTCGTAGAAAATGTCTGCCGTCGTAATTTCGACATGGCAATTCCGACTTTAGAGAAAGTATTCAAACATCCCGATACAATTATAAGTACATACTTTTTTTGTTAGAGAAGAGCTTGACTTGGAATAAAAATTTAACCAAGGCTATCTTCATCTTTGAGTGATATAGGAGATTAATAGGTGTCATTTATTTCATAAAAATGCATATATTTATGCATACATGTACATGTATTTATTCTTCATATTGACGTGTGAACCTAAACATTACCAATTTTCTTCAGTCGATTAATTGAGTAACAGAAAAGCACTGCGTACATTGTATATGTAAACCAAGCCGGAATAGATGGTGGAACGTCAAAATAATTAATTGTTTTGGTTTTTAATACAAAAGAGTTCTTACTACATCATGTCAGCCAGCTCCAGTAAACACAATTTTTCTAACTTCAAACATCCATTAAAGCTTAATTATGTAGTTTATTTTCAAAACAGCATGACTACATGTAATAATTTAAACTACTTTATTAATATAAATAAAATATGTGATTGACTTTCCTTCCCCTTTAGTATTAGACATATTAAATGTACAAACACATAACTTTAACCATAACATTGGATTAAATTGAACATCGAGTTGTTGCTGTAAATTAAAGAAGTTATCTCCCTTTGGCCAGGAGAGAGGATAGGTGAGGGAGAGTTAAATCTATATTGCTTCAGATAGATTGTTTGTGTCAAATACTGGGATTCTTGTGAATGATATATCTAAGTTATATAATCCAACCTTTCTACAAATAGATATTGAAGTAAGAGGGACAGAAAGATGATGCTTGCTCCGTCTATTGTAGTGTGTGTCCACAAGGCATCTTATATTAAATGAACTGAACTCTTAATAATTACCTTGTTTGTAAAGTTGTATATTTTGTCTTAATTTTCTAAGGTTTTACCATGCTATTATCATTGTTATCATTTGTTTATTTCGTTTGTAGTATTATTTGGAGAAGATGTAGCTTTTGGTGGAGTCTTCAGATGTAGCAACGAGCTGAAAAACAAACACGGCAAGTATATAGCTTCACTCGTGCTTAAATATTGAGAAAATGTTTGATGGTGCTGTACAAGTGATTTTGTTTTGTGTTGTATTATACTTACAGCTAACAAAAAAATGATGTGTTATTGAGAGTGATTGGCATCATCAGTATTTCAAATGTTATTAGCTTTAACCTGGAAACATTTGTTTATAATAATGCTAAACTAATTGAAGCCAATTTTTCTTGTTCGTAAATACCAGTAATCTCCGAACTCGGTGTTTGGAAAGAATATTTTTAGTTATTGAAATTACATTTTGAAAATGTTTTTATCTTCCTAAAATTTCATATTGTAAAAAACATTCTTTTTGATGGAACATATGAATTCTTTGTCTTGATCTCAGGTAGATCAGAAATCCATAAAAATTGACTCTGTTCCCAAATCAGTTTACTGTAGAAGCAGAAATATTCGTTGTGGATTTATTTCGTTATTTTCATTGGCAGAATAAATCAATGAAATTAAATCAATGACAAATTTTTAAAACAAGTATTAATAAATACAGAGTTGATATACAATACATTTTAAGGGATTAGGACATGACAAATTAAATGCCAACGAAATTATATATGGTATAAAAACAACAACATTTTGACCCAACCAAAATATGTGCTTCTATTATAGCATTGAATGATTTATTTTTGACGTCGTCGTGTCAATAACTGCCGTCAGGTGAGCAGACAAATTGAATAACGCGCGTTAGCGCGTTATGATAATTTGTCTGCTCACCTGACGGCAGTTATTGACACGACGACGTCAAAAATAAATCATTTAATGCTTATATTTACATTCCCTTACTGAAGAAATCAATTGTTTACTTAAATAAATCGATATAAAGTGGAGACCACGGAGGGAGTAAATTAGTAACAGCAAGAACAGCTGATTTGTAATACCGGTTTAAACTGGTTTTTACAGAGACCGTTGAGATGAGATCGACGAGCATGGAAATATAATCCATGAAAATTAACTATTGAAATGTTGCTTTTAACAATAAAGTCAACTGTTTTGTTGAATAATTATAAAACATGGTGTTTTGACAACATTTATGAAATACATTTTTTAACAGATTACATAGAAATCACTGTTTGAGAACTACTTATGTAAATTACATGTAAATTCATACGCAGTGAATAGGTGTTGCATTTAGAGGCATTTAAACATCACGGAATTTAATGGAAAAACACAGTAGAATGTAAATATAGTATTTTATTACTAAGCATTTTATTTATGGTCATATTTAGTTAAACTGGTTCTTTCTATAAAGACACTCACATGAAAAACAGGTCTTTGTGTCTTTTTGGATGATATTCTTTTACTAAAGCCTTTATTGTCAGTAAGTACATTAGTACATAGTTTTGTAAGTACGTTAGTACATCAGCATTCTTTAACCAGACATCTTGCTTTGGTTGACAGGTGGTGACCGGGTGTTTAACAGTCCTCTGAGTGAGCAGGGCATTGTCGCCTTCGGAATCGGACTTGCTGTAGGTGGGGCCACCGCCATCGCTGAAATCCAGTTTGCTGACTACATCTTCCCTGCGTTTGATCAAGTAGGAAGCCAAGCTTTTGTTTGCCCTTTTTGTTTTGCATGTGCTCTTTACTACTTTTATAAAGTATGACTGATTCATATTTCATCAGATCACTAACGAGGCCGCTAAGTTCCGCTACCGGTCGGGTAACTTATTTGACTGTGGCAAGCTGACCATCAGGACTCCCTGCGGGGCGGTGGGGCATGGTGCCCTCTACCACTCCCAGAGCCCCGAGGCGTTCTTTGCTCACATCCCTGGAATTAAGGTACGTTACTAGTGTTATATAGTAGAATATTGAAAGGATGACAAAGTAATGGAATAAAGTTCTCCGTTAGTGTCGCATGGTAAAACATTGAAATCACTCAGGTCTATTCAAAATGTCATCTTTTTATAAAGAGTTTAAAATTATTTAGAAAGTTGTCTGTTTTTGAGTTTTTCTTGATCAACTACATTAAAAAACATCTACATTTTACATTTATAGTCTCATTTGTATTCATGCACCATCTGTGAAACTTTCACATTCAGATAATTGTTATAAATGAATGACCACTGTATTATTTTAGAGAAGAAGGTTCCTGGATTTTATATATCTACAATGGTATTGGATGACTAAACAATTATTGAAATCCATGAATTGCGTCTAGTATTCATTATCTTAGCTTTAACAATTAGACTTAATATGTTTTAAATTAAGAAGTATCGGTGTATTTACGCAGTACTTTGTCAAGATGGAAGAAACTTTTTTAAAAATACGTATTTTCTACCAATGTTAGAATGTTAATGATTTTATGTTTCTGTTAAAAACAAGCTGTCCTTTTTGTAACGTCAGCCACTTGTTAACATGATAATGAATTGTTTGTTTCCTCTTAAAATCCAGGGATGACCAGATTGTCGCTGTTACAGCGAATACAACAGATGTTGTTAGGATTTATAGATTGTTATCAACGAAACTTCTGGCGTATTATAGAGATAAAAGTAGAAATAAATTACAATGATGTACATAAATGTATTTCTTTTCATCACCATATATCAAACATTTGGATTTAGATGATTTTGCCAGAGATGAAAATAATAAGTAACAATAATTCAGTTTACAGCTAGAAATATTTTTCATTTAAACAAACATCTAACATAAAGACTATTTTTATGACGTAAAATGGAATAGTGATGAGTTTGTAAATTACTTTAGATCAAATCATTTTAGATTGAAAATTTTCTAGTATATATTAGAACTTTTATTTAATTTTTTTTATCTGTGCTCTAATAACGATTGATAAAATTGATTAAAACTGAAGATTTTCCCTCACCGCCAGCAATATGATTTTGCAGTACAACTATTTTCAATATCTGTAATTAGATGAATGAAGGACAATAAAGTGTCCTTTAATTTTAGAAGTGGGGATGCATCAGAATTTAATTTTAATTGAAATGGATGAGATATAATTACAACAGATGGGTCTTTGTTTACATACAGCCTGTCCCTGTACCATCCCTCTGAGTGATACTGCGGCAGCATATTTACTTACCGCCGCTGTGAATAGATACAAGAGATGGATGGCTTCCCCTCATCCATCAAACAATTACAAACACATCCCAGTCTGATGGATTGTCCTTTTTATAAGAAATTAATTTTTTCTTTTAATCGTGTATTTAAGTACCTTTCGTTTTTGTTTGCTGCATTCCATTTTTAATGCTCTTATATAAGGCCGACCAGGTATTGCTAAATGTTTCATCATTGTTATTTACCCAGAATCCAGTCAGGAAAAGTATCCCATCAATCTATTTGTCAAATGTTCTCTACAACTATTTCCTCCAGGATCTAATTTCATATATCATATTCATAAGATATATTTTTATCAATCATGTTATGTACAGAACTAAGTCCAGAGTTAACTCTATTTACCCACAAAATGTTACCCCGCAAGGCCCCATTAAAGCCTCTTTAAATGTACCCGCAGGTTGCTATCCCATGATGCCCCTATCAGACCTTCATGAATGTACTTACAATAACCCTTTCTACCCACAGGCCACAGGTTGTTATTTCTCAAGGTCCCTATAAGTCCTTTATAAATATACTAAAATTAACTGTATTTATTAAAGATTGCTTATCTAACGCGAGTACTTAATTCGTGATTCAAATGTTTTCTATCAAAAGGCGAGAATATAATATCGTGAACACCGAATTTTCATCAGTTCCATTTAGTTTATATCTGTCCAGTAAATTAAAGTGAGATTTAAAGTCTGCGAGATGTGGTTCTCATGATTTTACATGGATATTAATTCCTCGCGTTTAATTAGGTATCTACAGTATCACACTAGGTCCCTATCAGACCTTTATGAATTTACTAACATTAAATCTTTTTACCAACAGGTTGTTATCCCGCGAGGCCCCTACCAGGCCAAAGGCCTCCTGTTGAGCTGCATCAGGGACCCTAACCCCTGTGTGTTCTTTGAGCCAAAGATTTTGTACCGAGGCGCCATAGAGGAGGTCCCGACCAAGGACTACACCCTGCCCCTCTCTCAGGCAGAGGTTGTTCAAGAAGGTAAAGAACGTCCTGTCTAATGAGGTACCAGAAGGAACCCGGGGGTCACCCTGTCTGTCTGTTTGTCTGTTTGTCTGCCTGTCTGAGTAATAGAGGATGTCCTCACCAAAGGCTACACCCTGTCCCTCTCTCTGGTTGAGGCTGTTTTAGAAGGTAGGGATCATCCTTTCTAATGAGGTACCTTGAGGTTCCCAAATATCACCCTGTCTGTCTGTGTAAATACGAGATGTAATCAATATGATTTTCAACTGAGTTTTTCAAAAGTAAAATTTGGTTATTGAAATGGTGAAAATGATGGGCGGTAAGGTGGGTGTGCGGCTGACAAAAGGGTACCCCTACCAGGTTTTGAATTGTGACAGCAAAACCTGGTTTGGTGTCACAATTCTCTTGTTGATATTGGATGCATACATTTAAGAACCATATGATTTCAATCTTGATAAATCTCATGGCACATTTTTTTTATTATACTTTTTTGATTATATAGTAAATGTTAAGGATAAAATTCATAAAAATGATAAAAAAACAATGGTTTCTCCATTTGTTTTAAGTGACAGATCAAACCTTTAAAAAGATTCCTAAAACAAATGCTGGTTTGTTATTTCCCAGTCCATTTGTTTTGTTAATTATCCAATGAACTGTGCGATCTATGACATTTGAAGATCCAAATTTGGTCTTCATTTGTTTTACAATTAAGGAAATGTTTTCCAATTTGTGCTAATTTAAAAAAAAAATACTTAATGCCTTGAAATGTCAAAAAATGACGACCATGATTACTAAGCAGAATTATCCAAACAGTTTTGATAACTCATCACAAAGTTGTTCCAGATTCTGACATATAAAATACATGTACTGCTTAACTTTATTCCCAATTAATGCGCATACAGAGTAAGTAATATACTGTGTTCTTAAGGTATCCCACTCCTCAATGTTGTTGTATCAAGATTTTCTTGAGAAGTATATCATTGAAATCTGTAGACAAAACAAACTTAAAAAATACAAAGATAATGGGGGGTCAGTATCCATCCCTCTGAGTTATGGCCCATTTAATTTGACCTTTTTGCACCTAAAATGCAATTTCATCCTGATTAGGATTTGTTGTCAGTATTTTTGATTAAGCAAACTTATTTCTTCAAATTTTGTTTTTAATTATGCACAATGGTCACACTGAATAGAGGGATTACGAAAAAAAATTGTACAAAGCTGCATAAATTTTTGTGTGACCTTTTTGCACTTAAAATAGACAATTTCTATAATAGTTACAATTTGATTTGAATTAAAAACTTTTTGAATATCAAGAATTTTATAAGATTAATCCAGTTTGCCTAAATATGTTTTCAGTATCATTTTGACATAATATAACATGGGAGTCAGTGATGTCAAATTTTAGATATAGGCTTCAAAGGTAAAATTCTCGCAAAATTTGGCTTTAGAAAATTCAGACATGTTCTATATATATGCATGATTTTATGCTAAACGGCTATCATATTCTCAAGATTTGATTTTGTACATGTCACACAGAACCTATAAAATATGTTACAAACCTATCAAATGTTAAAAATGTGAATAATGAATAAAGTATAATAAAAAGAAAAGTATTTTGAAAATTCATAAAATTGTTTGTTTCTGTCATTTTCGTCTAAAAAGCCTTCCGCACGAAAAAATAGTTCCCCAAAAAACTTGTTTGTTTCTTGAATTCAAATGGATTTTCTTTATGAATGTTGTGTAATTATGAAATAATAATCTATCTGTGATGATAAAATCATATTCATTTCAAATATAATGATCATCTGCGCAATGAAATCAAAACATGAGGAGTGAGATACCTTAAGAACCTGGCCCCATTTGGCAAAAATATGGTGTGGTTTTTTTTAAGAGTTGGGAACTTATGTTATTCATTTTTGTTGTGTAATTCATTACCATGGTAAACAATTTGTGGAACTGGTAAACAAACATGTTTTCTTTGTTGAAGGATATGATGTATGCTCGTGATAATTTGATTACCAGGTAGACCTAATCTAGCGTATAATTCTTTAAAACGATTGGTCAGCATTTCACACTAAAAGATGAGGTGGGGTCCATACTGCGTCATGTCATGTATTGAACTTCACTGAAAAAAAAAGATTGCGGCCAGGGAATGGAGAAGTGGGAAAACAATAGAGTTCAAAGCAAGGTCTCCAGGACTGTACTGGGGACAGGGCTGGTATAGAGGCAAGAAATCAACTGATACATCAGATTTTCTCAAAAACTGCAAATCATATTAGCAGGTCTTGACATGTTGATTTGAACTCTCCATTTGAACTCTCCATTCCTTGTGAAGTAATGATACCAGAGGATATGAGTAGGATTATTCATCAAGTCTCGCACTTTTCATTCTTTCAACAGCAGGGGAATGTTTTTTAGTATGATTACTTTTCAATAAATTAGGATGTCCTGTTACACCTACGTTTATATCTCACCTGTAGTACTACCTGGTACACCATAATTCATATAAGTGTTACACTATACAGATAAGTTGTTCATGCCATTAACCCATTTCCTTCACAAACATCCGTTTTCAAATCCTGTTTGAATCGTTTGAATTTGTTCAAAAGGGAAATAGAGAAGCCATTATTGCATTAAGAAATCTGAATCAAAACAATGAACAAGCTATGGAGCAAGAATCGGGATGTGTATCATAAACTTCACTCAACTTGTTCCTTCAAAGATTATCATAGAGATAGGCAGAGGACATGTAGTTTGTCTGTTTTGCTTTCCACTTCTTTCACTGTGTTGTTTGCATGTACCTCAAGTCTTAAACTTTTGAACATTTTTTCAGATATTATCCTCACTAATTGACCAATTGCTAGATTTGGTGTAAAGTGCAATACTGTTGTCTTCAAAATGATCCTTTCAGTACTTGCTTACATCTTTCAATATCTGGTGCATTTCTGTTGATCCTTCTCAGGAATGTATTAAACTATGCCAGGGGGCTATTAAGGCCCATGGGCCTCTATTTTTAAACATTATGTATATGTAATAGTGCATCCAATTTTGTAATGGAAGTGGTGGCGAAAACCTGAGGCAGATGATAAGAAATCAGTTTGATTTTGTTTCTGTAACCTATGGTTGATGTTATTGAGGTCACCTTGACCTACATTTACCTGATCTACATTGTAGGTAATGATGTTACGTTAGTTGGGTGGGGCACTCAGGTCCACGTGTTGTTGGAAGTTGCCAAGATTGCTCAGGAGAAACTAGGCGTGTCCTGCGAAGTGATTGACCTCCGGACCATCCTTCCCTGGGACTCTGACACCATCTGTAAGGTAGGTCAAGGTCATTGGAAGCTCTGGTGGTGACAGTCCAGGGCAGGTTGAGTTTATTCTGGAGTACTTACATAGGCAAAATCTTCATAAATTTACAGAAATCATATACATTGCAAAGTAAATACAAGTTTAAAAGAGGAAGATTTAATTAGTGAAAAATAAAGACATTTCTTTATAGAAGCAATCAAGGTAGTATTCTGATTGTCACTGTGTGTGTTAAAGTGTTTGTGCTTGTGTTTGCAGTCTGTGGTAAAGACGGGCCGACTATTGGTTGCCCATGAGGCCACCCACACAATGGGCTTTGCTGCTGAAATAGCCGCTACTGTGCAGGTATTACTTGTGTCTTCTGATGTTTTCTGTCACAATTATTTGATAAGGGGTGTCTTTAGAAAATTCATAACAACCATATATTTTCAACTCTCAGTTAATTTGTAGAAAAGCTATTTTGTGTTTCACCTTTCAAATTGATCAATCTGTAAATTTTTAATGGGGGTGGGGATGAACTACGTAAGGAAGATGGGGTGTTTGATTTAAATCAGAGTAGGAGAATGACAAAAATCAGGATGTGAAGTAATGATGATGTTTACTGATTGTGTTGCAGTCGGAGTGTTTCCTGAACCTGGAGTCGCCTATCGAGCGTGTGTGTGGATACGACACGCCCTTCCCTCATGTCTTCGAGCCTTTCTACATTCCCGACCAGTGGAAGTGTCTGGAAGGAATCAAAAAGCTCGTCAACTATTGAATCGTTTGTACTGAAACTCTTTGTATGAATGAAGTCATTTTACAATCACAGTATTACAAGTTTGAGCCTAGTGCTTTAGCTGTCATGGTGATGAAACATCAGCCAATCATGAAGGAGCTTACAACAGGGATAATGCTTTGCAAACTGGACAGCAAATAGCCGTAAAGTGTCGTTATGAAAGAAGAAAGAGATTGAATGGTATAATTATAAGATAATCATGTGTCTGTGTGCCAATTGACTTTGTACTTTTTAAGTTTGTATAGAACATATCAGAATGACTTGTATTATGTACCTCTACATATTGATATACCAAAACCATTATTTAACTGTGGAATCAATTTTATTCATTGGGGTCAATGTTCATGGGTAGCCAAAATTTCCTTGGTTTTGTGGGGACGCCATTTTGTTGGCAGTTTGATTGGGATAATTATAATAGATTAATGAATTATTAAATAAACAAATGCTTGTGTGTACGTTTGTGGGGATACCACAAACATTGGTCCCCTACGAACAATGATGATTCCACAGTAGATATACATATGTGATATACATGTAGTCTCAATCAGTGATATACATGTAGTCTCAATCAGAATAATGCTCACCGTTTGCCATAAGATGTATAAGATACATAACATGTACTTAAGGAACTACAGTTATGAAATCAAAAACAGAGTGTGTCTTGCACGCATGTTTGCAATGCACTGATTCTGCAGGTGCAAGATTCTGCAGACATTTTGATTCTGTATATCGGCTGATGCATACTTGACCTGATTGAATAAAGATCAGTCAAGTAGTCCTGATTACACCATGATGCATTATAGAACTGTGAGAAATAAACAAACCTAAGTTACTGGTGTAATGGTCAAACCTATAGATCTGGAACTTATTGTCTGTGTTCTCTGTTTACAGAACTAATGAATCTCATGATGCCGACGTCTGTATGCTGTATAATTAACTGTAAAACAGAAACTATATCAGGACTGAGAGTATAAAAGGTAGAGGAAATTCTCTCTAGATCTTTCTAGAAATTTCCATGGTAAAGATTCTATTATTTCTGCTTACGTAAGGTAAATTGGTGTTTACATAACTTTAGGAAGAAATTATCATTTGTGTGCAGTGATATCTGTTTGTTTCTGTAATTTTCTGATTGGGTATATTTATGTCATTAAAAGCGGGCTTTAACAATCAATTTATAGTGTTCATTGTCTTCATTACCGTACTTTGAGGTCTTCCAAAGATTCAGTTATCTATGCATATATTATCAAGCTTTTCCATATCCATTTTGTTTACCCATGCATAGATGGAAATTTTTAAAGTAATTTTATTATGTAAATTTAAGAAATTTGAACTTTCCGAGGGGGTGGGGCATTTTTCTTCTTACACAAATCATAGATGGATTTTGAAGAAATACAATGAACAGCTGAAGGAGAAAAATGGTCCTAAATGTGCATATGTATTTTAAAGGCTTTCAAATTTAGGGCGAAGCTAAAAGTCTACGGAATGTAAACAGTGTACCCCTACCATCAATAATGATTTACATCTCACATGAAATTTTTTTTTCTTGAGTAAAAAAGGGTTTCTATAAGAGTACATATATCATGACAAAAATTAAGTACCGGTGCAAGCAAAATAAAACGAGAAATTCTGAAATTCATTTTTTTGCCAATTTATTGGAGGCCATATTTCACATCATCCTTTAGGTTCATCTTTTAAAAGTACATGAAAATCTTGCCAAGTTTGACCCATCTGAGAAATCAATCCCATTAATGTTGACCATGGGGATTTCAAAGAAATATTTTTGTTATTTTTATTTCACAAAGATGTGTAAGCTAACTTGAACCACGCTCCTACATTACTTGATAATGCTACCTGAAATAAATGGCAAGGTGTGCATTTAATGCAACAAACAGTTCAATCAAAGAGTCACAATTTCCAGGAAGAAAGAATCAGCATTTTCAGTGAATATGCACATGCATATTAACAACTGTGAATTCAATATTTGCTATTTTTCAGTGTTAAATTACAGATTTACCTTGGGATGGTAACTCCGTGAATATGCTATATTTATAATGAACAAAGACTGTTTGATTCAATATTGACCAGGGATGTTATTTAATTGCTATGTGATGAATATTTACAAAATCCACAAAAATTAAGCCCCATGCACATTCATGACTTGATTCATGGCGCAAGGTTAATGAAAATGTGGTAAAGGCTATCAAAAGAACACACGTTTAAAAAGGTCATAACAATAAATTAGCATCCAAAAGTTAATTATAGCAATAAGATCAGTCATTAGATGCTATATTGGAATCCAGGGCCACTAGCCATTAATCGGACACAAGATCTTGGTCATGTATTGCTATTATTGAGATTCAGGTCTCAATGAAGCAGGTATACACGGGGGTAGGTTCTATTAGTATCTGTACACCAGTCATTGATATAACTATACTGTTACCAGCAGTCACACTGGGGTAGGTTCTATTAGTATCTGTACACCAGTCATTGATATAACTATATACTGTTACCAGCAGTCTACACGGGGGTAGGTTCTATTAGTATCTGTACACCAAGCATTGATATAACTATATACTGTTACCAGCAGTCTACACGGGGTAGGTTCTATTAGTATCTGTACACCAGGCAATGATATAACTATATACTGTTACCAGCAGTCTACACGGGGGTAGGTTCTATTAGTATCTGTACACCAGTCATTGATATAACTATACTGTTACCAGCAGTCTACACAGGGGTAGGTTCTATAAGTATCTGTACACCAGGCATTGATATAACTATACTGTTACCAACAGTCTACACGGGGGTAGGTTCTATAAGTATCTGTACACCAGGCATTGATATAACTATACTGTTACCAACAGTCTACACGGGGGTAGGTTCTATAAGTATCTGTACACCAGGCATTGATATAACTATACTGTTACCAGCGATATAACTATACTGTTACCAGCAGTCTATTGTCAACGAAGTCAGCTAAATCCGCTCAGTTGATTGAGGGACTGCAACCATATCATTTCTTCCAAATACATACAGAGAAATTATTGAACCCTGTCTGCACATGACAATAAAAGTGCATGTCATGCAGTTTAGATTAGCAAGGACTTGAATAGGCTATTCAGACTGACGTAGTCGAGGCGTGATTCACAAATACTGCTGACTCCAGGGCTCCTTATCTAATCCATCTTGTATCAAATTGTTATTTAAGCTCTAAAAAACTTGTTTTTATAACTGATAATTAAGCTGAATCGACAAAAATAAAAGCATGGCATCTGTCGGGCCGTGCTGCAGCGATTGTGTGGGGTCAAGTGGATGCTTAACCTTGAACCTTTTTCAAGGTCGTCTACATGTTATAGTACCACTTTAAAACCGCTAACCCTGCAAGGAAGATGTATTCCATTAACAACGCACTTTTATGAATTAGACCATTCAAATTAAAAGTAAAGGTTGAAACTAAAATGTTTCGATTACTTTTAAGCCAAAAAGGCGACTTGAGAGTAAAAAAATCTCAAAGCATGGGAATTCAGTCAATTCCTAGTGCCAAAATTTCATCCCAAATAATTTGATAATGTATAAAACTAAATTACCATGTAGTAGCTAGGTCACTATATAGAGAACTCTAAAACAGATATTAAGAACAGTGTTGAAAAGGAGAAGTTACACAAGCAAAATCTCCTCTCGGTACTGCAATTAACTATTCATTGAGTAGTTATAGGTATAACTTGGTAACAGACCTGAGGTTTGATGCATTTCACTGATTCATGTAAATATTGGTCAGCTAGGCAATAAGGGTTCTTTGTAAAGCAGGTTTTTGGGGTTTCCTGAAGGCCCCGGTTAATAAATTCTGCTATAACAGAGAAACATGGCTCATAGGTACCTCTATATGTTGGCCAAGTCATGGAAACTATCTTGAATGGCCTCAGCAATTACATATCACTATGCATGGTACCATACTGTAGTGCAGTTGATTTTCTTTGGACATGTATGCAGGGCTGAATGAGTTCTGAAGTTTCTCTACTATAAAAATGTCATCTCGGTGACATTATCACTTATTGATTATTGGTCCCTGAGCATTCTCTTCTATTCATTGTGTGGGTTGTGTGGTTCCCAGTATCCCTATCATTGGGCAGGGCGGGGGTTGGTGGCTTCACTAGGTGGCTTTGGAAGGCCTATAACCCAGGAAGGACGGTCACTTTAATGCTTCATTGTTAGAAAAGCATCAATCACCAGGCATGTCTAAGGTGCAGGAAACTACGTCGGAAATTTGTCTACTTAATTAATAATCCACAAACGTAAATCACCACATATTGGGCATGCAAACTAAATGATTAAAATATCATCTCCTTTTAAATTTATGTGGCAGATCTAAGAAAGAAAGGGGATTTCCCTAAAAACACATTAAGCAAACCTCCTCCCTAGGAATTGAAATTGATATGCAGTGTGTTTCTCACACCCTAACAATAAAGGCTTCATTACTAGCTGGCCAGAGGGCCTCAATGCTCACCTGTCATTCAGTTGTCTTGGGAGTGAGAAATAATTATAACCCAATTCATGCTAAAGTGACAGTACCTGCACTGTTTCTCTAATGAACTGACAAATCATTGGTATTAACACGCTTTTGTAATTAACCTAATATGGTGTATACATGGTCCATAAATCCTAATAATTGGACCATGGACCAGAGCTCAAGATTCCCAAGTACCAGGCAGATAGAACTAATTTTGTACTACCAGAACGTAAAATTAAACTATCATAGGCTTGATGACCTCCAAAGATAATATTTTAAATGATTTGTTTTGGAACTCTCCCATAAATTTGTCACATGAAAGTAACAAGCCCTTTCACTGTGGTGTGAACCTTGAATTGAATACTATAAATTAGTAAGAGACATTTATTGAAACTTACGAGCTCTAAATCACAGAGGAGACGGATCAGTTGAGAGAATATAAGGGAGATTAGTTATCAACTTCTGGTTTCAGCATAACTTGCTGAATCTCATCATCGTAAAGCCCAAAATGTATTTATTACATTCATTTAATATCTGAAAAACCAACAAGAAGAACCACAATGAAATGGAGCAAAGCAGTTTTGAGTTGCTGCTATAACCTAAGCTGTACCAACATATATTTTACTTCAAAACTTTAGAAATTTAGTCTTTTATGATAGGTCAGTTTTTTTTAAAGAAACCATTTCCAATTTGCAAGTTGCATTGAAACAAATAGCTGAACACTAAATACATATCATTAGTTACTGTTAAAGGATGAATCAATTAAAGTCAATGAAATTTTTTTTTTATCAATTTTCTCTTTAGAAAAACACATGCAATTGAAATAGAATTCTCCATTCTTAAGTCAGGTGCTTGTTTGTCTTGTGACACCTGTAACCTTTGTAGTATTTTATGATGATATTTCTACTTCAATGTGTATTGGTTGAAATTGATTTCTCAACAAACCGACCAGTGCTAGCTAGTTGTGGTACAAACACCAGCACATGGTCAGCACACTGAGAATTAAGGCACTCACATAGCAAAATGAGAATAAGGTGTCAGTTACATTATCAGCATACAGAAAATTAAAAGCACTTAAAATATGATTAGCACACCAAGAATAAAGGCATTCACTGTAGTCAGCACACTGAGAATTGAAGGAACTTAAAATATGGTCAGCACACACAGAGTAAAGGCACTCATACAGCATATTGAGAAATAAAGGCACTCAAATAGTACACTGAGAATTACAGGACATGACATAGAAAACTGAGAATTAGGTGTCAGTAAGATGATCATCGGACTGAAAATTAAGGGCCTCACATACACTGAGATGTTAAAGCCACACACATAGCACACTAATAGTTAAAGGCACACACATAACACACTAATAGTTAAAGGCACACAAATAGCACATTAATAGTTAAAGGCACACACACAGCAGACTAATAGTTAAAGCCACACATAGCACACTAATAGTTAAAGCCACACACATAGCACACTAATAGTTAAAGCCACACACATAGCACACTAATAGTTAAAGGCACACACATAGCACATTAATAGTTAAAGCCACACACAACACACACTAATAGTTAAAGGCACACACATAGCACACTAATAGTTAAAGGCACACACATAGCACTCTTATAGTTAAAGGCAAACACATAGCACATTAATAGTTAAAGCCACACACAACACACACTAATAGTTAAAGGCACACACATAGCACACTAATAGTTAAAGCCACACACATAACACACTTATAGTTAAAGGCACACACAGAGCACATTAATAGTTAAAGGCACACACACAACACACATTATAGTTAAAGCCACACACATAGCACATTAATAGTTAAAGGCACACACATAGCACACTAATAGTTAAAGGCACACACGTAGCACACTTATAGTTAAAGACACACACACATAGCACACTAATAGTTAAAGGCACACATATAGCACACTAATAGTTAAAAGCACACACATAGCACACTTATAGTTAAAGGCATACACATAGCACACTAATAGTTAAAGGCACACACATAGCACACTAATAGTTAAAGCCACACACATAGCACACAAATACTTAAAGCCACACACATAGCACACTAATAGTTAAAGGCACACACGTAGCACACTTATAGTTAAAGGCACACACAAAGCACACTAATAGTTATAAAGGCACAAACATAGCACACTTATAGTTAAAGGTACACACACATAGCACACTAATAGTTAAAGGCACACAAATAGCACACTAATAGTTAAAGGCACACACACAACACACACTAATAGTTAAAGGCACACACATAGCACACTTATAGTTAAAGGCACACACATAGCACACTTACAGTTAAAGGCACACACATAGCACACTAATAGTTAAAGGCACACACATAGCACACTAATAGTTAAAGGCACACACATAGCACACTAATAGTTAAAGGCACACACATAGCACACTAATAGTTAAAGCCACACACATAGCACACTTATAGTTAAAGGCACACACATAGCACACTTATAGTTAAAGGCACACACATAGCACACTTATAGTTAAAGGCACACACACATAGCACACTAATAGTTAAAGGCACACACATAGCACACTAATAGTTAAAGGCACACACATAGCACACTTATAGTTAAAGGCACACACACAACACACACTAATAGTTAAAGGCACACACATAGCACACTTATAGTTAAAGGCACACATAGCACACTAATAGTTAAAGGCACACACATAGCACACATATAGTTAAAGCCACAAACATAGCACACTAATAGTTAAAGGCACCCATATGGCACACTAATAGTTAAAGGCACACACATAGCACACTTATAGTTAAAGGCACACACACAACACACACTAATAGTTAAAGGCACACACATAGCACACTTATAGTTAAAGGCACACATAGCACACTAATAGTTAAAGGCACACACATAGCACACATATAGTTAAAGCCACAAACATAGCACACTAATAGTTAAAGGCACCCATATGGCACACTCATATTGGCAGAGATTACAAACCTCACCTGCCTGATGCTGGATCATGTAGGCTACATGTAGTTTTGGTGAGCTAAAATCAGCAAAGTCTCTAGGCCCTATGCTTTTTTTAGAACCCAAATAATCATTATCATGATGAAATTGTCATTTACTTCAAGACAAAGCAATAAAGTGTCAAAGATCAAATAAAAATGTGAGGAGAAAGGTTAATCTATTACAGAATGCTAAACAATTGAAATTAATGAGGGGAAAAATTACCATCACTTAATTAATGAGTTTCTTTCCTTCCGTTTGTTTTTCCACTCTTGTTTTCATAACTTGCACGATCACAACTTCCATGAAATGTTCAATTTTCATCATTGTACATGAAAAAGGAATTTAAAGTAAAACCTCTCAATACAGAAGAATACAACTTTTTCTCATTTGATATTTTATACAAAATCAAATTTTGGTTAAAAAAAAAATGAGATTGAAAAATTTTAATTTTTTTTTAAGCATCTGCATCTAATACATAAATAATAATTTGCACATTTTTTGTTTATTTTTTATTTTTTGAAGGGGGGGGGTTATTTAAAAGAATAGTTATCTACAGTTATTATCAACAAAAGCAAAGCTCTGGTAGTCAATGTGCATTCATGCATGCTGATACAGAGCTCCCATTCATTGACAAGCTGATCATGCAACCCTTTCTATTCATTAATGAGCTGATTAAGGTAGCTAGTCCTTCTTTGATTTGTGTCTATTCCTATACAGACAACAAGTTTGTCCAACTCCGGGATTAACGTTACGGTTTGTTTAATCCTTAATCTCTGAGAACTTGTGATCCACCCTCTAAATTTTCCTGTGATTCTCCCCGTATTAAAACACTAATTAGTCTGACAGTATCAGCAGTAACTACAGGGATGATACTCAATGTGCCTCAACAGAGGCAAACTCATGACGGTAACGAACTTCCAATCTTCTCTCCTTTCCCATGTGTACTTTTAGATGGCTTTAAATAATGAGTTCTGTCAACATTTGTTCTGCTTAGTTTAAATCTGATAAGAGATTTCAAATTCAGCCTCAAGCAGTTGTACAGGAGTTCTCTCCCTTAGCTTAAGCTCCTTTGAAACTGATACAACACATGTAAACAAATCCTATGATAAAAAAGCTTGGCCGACTGTGTGTGAAAAAATCTTACTCAGGATTACAAAAGCATAATTATATTAACATAGCTAAGGGATCCATTGGAGCAAAACTCAAGAAAATGAGTATTAAGGTACTTCACTTCATCAAGACTTACTGCACATATTTTCGATGGGTCAAAATTTCGTTGTTCTTTTAAAACAAAATAAAATTTTGTTGGCATTTAATTTTGTCATATCATAATCTTTAAAATGCATTACTTATCAACTCTGTATTCATTATTACTTGGGTTAAAAATTCACTATGGATTTAATTTAGTTTTATTCTGCCAACAAAAATAACGAAATTAAAACCTAAAAGAATATTTCTGCTTCTACAGTATATTTTTTAAAGACACTACCGGTACATCATGGCGGGTGTGACCGGTCAGCAGAGGATGCTCACTCCTCCATGGCACCTGATCCTACCTCTATCTTTTTAGAGGTCCGTGTTGCTCTGCTTTGAATTTGTATTTCATTTTATGGATTTTTAAGATGGTTGACAGTTTGTTATCGTCATCACAAGATGAAAATTTAAGCGCTTTATTAAATTGTTTATATCAATATTGATTTAGTTGAATATCATCATAACTCAGTGGTTAAAGTATGAGGCTTGTGACCCACTGTTCAAAATTTCAAATCTGCCAGGGGCATATATTTCATTTCTTGAAAACGACAATTGCATATTTTAATTTCTCCCATTCAACTTATATGCTTCTTATGCAACATGTTATCCAACATAATCAGTTATTTTCTGCTGATTTGAGAAACTATTTCAGTGTTAAACGAGCCGCCTTAAAACACATGTTGAACTTAATCTACATGTAAATACCTCCAACCTAATTACACATTGTACCATGGTAGTAACTTTAATATAGATTTCTTTACTAATAACAGGCATGTGAGCATTGTTTTCGTAAAAAAAGAGGGAGGGGGGTAGATCTACCAAATATTTTGCCAAGCAACAATACAAAAAAATACACTACAACTTCAGCAACCATCAATTCCAATTCCTAAACAATCTTTTACACACTGTCTAAAAAAAGTAGAAGGGGCTGGAGTTTGCTTAAAATTTCTGTTTTCTGCAGCCATCTCATTGACAACCTCATGCATATTTTCCTTCAACAAAAAATAAGATTGTTTACGAGACTGTATTTGAAATCTCCATGCAATGCCATAAATTTATCAAGATTCTTACTATGTGATGTAACAGAAACTCGGATCAGAGAGAGAGAGAGAGAGAGAGAGAGAGAGAGAGAGAGAGAGCAAGTCAACTATGATGACTGCAGAAAAATGTTCCACTTAAAAACAGAATTTAGATGTGTTTCAATGTTTAATATTTTGCTGAAACAAAAACAGAAGAAAACACAAGCAAGAGTTCTGTGCCCTCTGAGGATAGACAAGAGTCACTCCCCAAACCTACAGATCTAAAATATCAACTTATGCAGCAAAATTCAAAAACTTCCTGAATTGGCTTCTAAATCAGGATAAAAAAATATTGGAAGGCCAAGTGTTTAGAAGTTCTGCAACATTTCTTGAAATTCTCAAGAATTTATACAGCCCTTGGCATGTACATTTCAATTTTCCCGGCCTGCACCTTCTTGTGGTGAGACATGTTTTAATCAGGGGTTCACCGCATTATTTTTTTTTTAGTTTGTTGATTTTATGTGTACACAGAAACCTTTGTTTTGCCTTTTTTAATTTTTTTTTTTCAAATAAGATATCTGACCAATAAAATCCCCAAGATTTTGCTTACCTATGCGCTAAAAGTCTGGGACCAGTTCCTTGGTGCCATTAACTCTGTTCCAGTCCTCTATGGGTCATGATTCATCAATAGTACAGGGCAGGTTGTTGACGAACATGATGACTCGCCACATTGAATACTAAAACAATCATTAATCATCTATTCGATGTAAGCAATGACACACAGAATTGGGCACAATTCACCAGGTTTAATTATAGCATGTTAAACTTTTACTGCTGATCATATGCCAATTAGCCCTTAATGTATTAAAATAAACATTAACTTTTTTGGTATTCATCAGTGGTAATTAATTTGTTTTTCAAGCAAAAAGATCAACTTGACATATATTACTCTAAAAATGCTTTCTGTCATTCAAAACAGGTCATCTAATTATATGTACCTTATAGAAAAAACATGAAAATTGTGCCTTTAACGGCCACTTCCTCAAAACAAAACAAAATATTGATGATAAACATTGAATACAACATATTACTAATAAAGCCACTACAAGTATGCATCTGAAAATGTTGATCAATTTTAAAAAAGGAAGTTTTTCATAAGGTTTAAATAACTCTCTGTGTATTCCGTCAAACAATACAAACAGCTGTCAAAATAAAATCCCACAAATTACAGATCCTGTTAAATAAACGCCTACTGGCGGCGACAGCTGGAGCTACTATCAAACTTGCAGTGCATTGTCAGCAAAAACTCCCTACAAAATTTTAATGTACTGTCTTAACCGGCCAATAATCTAGACTAAGTATATCTCCCTACAAAATGTACTGGCTTAACCCAATTATAAGTCTAGAATAACTCCTATTTAATCATTATGTTTCAGTAATATTGTTTTTAAATTTTTAACATTTTAGGAGCTTTAATGTTAAACAAAAGCGAACATATTTTAAATCAAATCCCTGTGGATAAAATTGAGTTAGCTCCCTTTCACTGGTCCTGACAAGTTTTTATTTGCAGGCAATAGATCAACTTTTTATCCTTTATTGTCAGTTGTGACATAATGAACTGCACATCAAATTGAATTCAATCCAATGCATGCTACGCAATGAATTATTAATAAGTTTTTTGAAGTCATCAATGAACTTTTAATCATAATAATTAACCCTTTCACTTGTAAGTTATCGTTAGGGAGTACATGATTGACTTCAAAATCTAAAATATGACAGCTACATCCTGGCACAGCACAGCAGGGGCTGCTATTATTGGAGGAGAGTACAATGAAATTGTTGCTTATCTAACTCCAATTATTGTTAAAAAAATCTGATTTACAAGACGTTTTGGATTTAAAGAAATTATGCACACCTTTAGAGTCTCAACCATAAGTTGTTTTCAAAAAATCCATCACCGATACACAGTGTTTTTATCTGTCCTGATTTTTTTAAATATCATATTTTATGCATAAGTAGTTTAAGACCAATTATATTCAAATTTACCATGAAATATGCTTTAAATTGTGTTCCTCTATATTAACCTAATACAACCAACAAAAAAAGCCCAAATCTTGAAATTTCAAAATCAAGTCAGTTCAAAGCAATTGGCCGATAATCTCAGGTCTAACAAAAGCATTGAATAATACAGCATGGATTTGATCATTGAAGGTAAAAAAGAGAAAGAAGTCGGTGAGAAGCATGATCTCGAGGTGTCAGAGTGTATTGAATTTACGGGGTCCCTACAGGTACGAGGGGTCACGTAATGAAACAGCCAGGTAAACACAGCTGATAAGAGGCTCAGGTGATTTCCTCCTGACTGCGAACCCAGGATCACGATTACACAACTTGCATCGCACTCTCACTTTATTTGGAATCTTACGAAAGTCAAACTGCTCATGAACCATTCCCCTGTCAATTTTTCAGACATTTTTTTTTCTTCACTTTTGCAGGACCATAATCTATCATAACATAAATTAATATACCTGGTATCTAGAAAATTTTAACTTCTTTCTTTAATCATCTCTAAATCAATATATTAATTAAATCTGTAACTTGCTTAAAAATGCTTATTCCTGAAATGTGTGTGTCTATAAGGGGATTGTTTGGACTTCCTTGCTGCTAGTAAACCACACCTACCGACCGTTACATAAGCACTTAGTCTCTGGATGTCCAATTCATCTCTGTCCAAGGTGGTTTGACTATATAGCTAGAATTTTGAGCACAGGGTAAAAGTCAACATGCTTTGATCTGGACATATGCTCAGGCGAAATCGCCCATGTCAGAATATACAGTCAGAATGATGTACTGACTGACACATTGAGAGCTTCAAATATACTAGGTAGACAGTTAAGTAAGAAACACACACCCCCCCCCCCCCCCCACCACCCCAACTCTGTGTTATTGGAATGACCCATTGTAGTCTTCCGAAATCAAAACAAGAACAGAATTATCAAATCATTTCACTAATGCTTGTGATAACACTCAGGTCAGATTTTGCCTGTCGCCGATCGATGTAAACAACTTGTATGTCATAACAACTTCTTCTATAGTCAGTGCAGGCTGATCGTATTGATGAGATGATTGCAAAAATAGGCAGCTAGTACAGGGTGCAGTCACTCGCCACGAAACTCATGACAATCACACCACAGCTGACGGATATTCCGACACTGTGTTGAGAAAATGTTTTATAATTTTTCATGTGAAATACTGAAATCTGATTGGTATAGATGCAGTTTATAATCCTCGTAATGTTACCTGTTGCTAAGTGTGTTGCTAACGCTGAGGGTAATAGAACAGATTATCAACTGCGTGTAAACCAATCAGATTTCAGTATCTAACATGAAAGTCAAACAAAATAATTTGTTAAATGCACATAAATTATGCGCACGTCGGTTCCCTGTAGAATTCACATCATTCCTAAAAAAGTCGGTTAGTTTGAAATAATGGGAATCGATAATTATAATAATAGCAGTAAAGTTTTCTATAAAATTAAGACATTGAGTGTAATAAAACAAGTGCCTGTTTGAGAGGCATTGTCAACCTCCTCTACATAAAATAGTCTGTTTCGGAACATACGGTAAATAAATGCCTGTTCATTGGGAGGGTAATAGTCTACAAATATCCCATCAAATCTATCTTAAAAATTATATTTTTGACATAAACTAATTTTAAAAATCCAAATATATATATATATATATATATATATATATATATATATATATATATATATATATATATATATATATATATATATATATATATATATATATATATATTTTTTTTTTTTATTTAAAACCTGAATTTTTTCCTCTATGTTTTATGATACAGAGCTCTTTTACTCCAGGAGATTTAAATAACGTCTTAAAAAAACTGAACACGACTTATCCATTCCATTGCACAATATTATACATCAGTAGCATAGAGGAATTACTTTTTTTGTGTGTGTTATAAACAGTGTGTTGGAAAATACAATGACACATTAATTGTTTTCCTATCAATTACAAACGTTTTGGTCTCATCAAGACAGTCAGAATCCTTCAAAATTGATTGATCTCCTAGGCATCCCCATATTTTTTTCATATTAGATCATCTTGCTGTCAGGTTTTTGTTACTATGAGATAATTAATATGTCATACTGATTTTGATAGAACCTAGCTGTCTTTTCCAAATTTAACCTGGCATATCACACCAGCTACCAGCTCTGAATGTTAATCGGCATCGCAATAACTATTAGGTTGCTGGCCAAAAGGAAAACAACTCAATTAACACAAGTAATTAAAGATCCAAACATGGGGAAAGTCAACACATGGACAGATCTATCGACTGCTATAAGACTGCATTTTACTTTTATATTTGCATGCAGTCCCTTTTATTTATGGACTGATAAAGATTCAAGCCTGCAATGCTGCAGGGACATATCTGGCTTTGAAGGTCTTAACACGGGCTGGGATCAGACGGTGACGTGCTACATCGCGTGTGTTGCCATCGTTTTACCGGGGCCTTGTTTGTAAACACAGAATAAATAACACTTTTTACGACTTTTAAACTATCCAAAAATAGCTTTATAACACAAAAACCTCATTAGGTAGCAGAGAGTGAGGTAGAATAGAGACATCTACTGAATGAGAATAAATCCAAGCTTTTGATTTTTTGTATAAAAGTTCCAAACATTGAAGTTCTGTACACATGCCATCGACTCGTCAAACCTTCATCTAACGGGGGAAATCAATTTGGAGAAAAAGTTCCAGGAACTATCAGATTTATACAGTAATCGTGACACCGTTTGTTGCTTTAGATAAATTGTTTTAATTAATTTTAAATGCACAGCTTCAATCAGAATAAATTACGGCAGGTCTCAAAGATTCCAATAGATTAGATACAGAGTTAACCCTTTAAAGATATGAAAGGCATCCAGAGAAAGTAAATCAATACATTCATACTAATTTCTGGTGCGAAAGCTAATTTCTATTTGCAGAACTTTATTGAGCGCATGTCTGCAGGTAGTTATTTTTAACTGCATCATTGAAAGATTTCATACAAAACATAGGGTCATTTTTAAAAGATTAATATGTTTCATAGCTTCATTTCCTTTATGAGTATAATATTCTTTAATAACTCAAAAAACAAACTGATTGTATTAAAATAAACTAATTTCCTATATGAAGATATGACACAGCAAAGAGTTTATAACTAACAGAAAAAGTAAAAAAAACCTCTGCTCATCAGGGACTAACAAGTAGATCCAATAATTTATAATGTTTTATAACCCAATATCAGAAATTTTTAATCTCAGTCCACAAATTTATGAACAGGAAACCTGTTAGAAATCATAATCTGTGGGATAATCTTGTCAAAAATCTAGAGCCAGTTTAAGGATTAGGAGTTAAAGCTCTGTCCCAGTCACACTCTACCTTAAAGTTCCGCGGGAATTTATTTTGACAATTTCCGCGTGTACCGATTACTGGTCTGTACTGGGGTCATGGAGTCCGCGTCTGTCGGATGTGATGTCCGTCACGGACCGGTCCTATATCAATACAGACTCGGGATGAAGCAGTCTCTCATTATGATACAGAAATAGCTAAATACGGCTTTATCAGCTAAATACAGACTTGTTTGACAAGCTATCTGGATAATAATGGCAGATGATTGGACCAATCCTTCTGTATTGAATAGTCTTCAGATCCTTACGGAATCTCCGATCATAGCATGTTCTTCATAGTAGACCTGTGGGCTGACACCGGTCTCAGGTTACGTGAGACATTGGTTGTTTGTCAGATCTGGTATCGTGCGCCACTGATGGAAACAAGAGTCCTTTACTATATGTTTACCTTTAACAGAGATCACTTCATTCACAATTGATCTGCCTCCTAATCATTTGTGCATTAGAGTCAGTCTAGGGAAATCAACTCGAGCATTTGTTACAATACTGCACGCAAGGTTGGCATATTGACTGAAGGTTCATGGCACCTCTGATTTTTAATACCAAATGCACACAAACGATTATTACAGCAAACATCATATAACCTTGGGCAAATAGAATGGGTCTTTCAGAGATGTATCATCAACAGATGAAAATCTGTTTCATCATCCTATTGTTTGTTCATAGGTGCATTATTTGATGAATTGTGGCAATACATGAGAATATGCGTAGAAAAAAAGCTATTAATTTAAGAGAGAGAGGGATAGAAAGCAAAATGCAAAAGGTCAGCCAATGGGACCAGGACTTCCTCAAACCACAGGGTATCTCACCATGCCGAGTCCACAAGGTACCTAAACATTCCTAGTCTATAGGGAATCTAACCATGCCGAGTCTACATGGAATCTAACCATGCCAAGTCTACAGGGTACCTAACCATGCCAAGTCTACATGGAATCTAACCATGCCAAGTCTACAGGGTATCTAACCATGCCGAGTCTACAGGGTACCTAACCATGCCAAGTCTACAGGGTATCTAACCATGCCTAGTCTACAGGGTATCTAACCATGTGGAGTCTACAGGGTATCTAACCATGTGGAGTCTACAGTGTACCTAACCATGCCGAGTCTACATGGAATCTAACCATGCCGAGTCTACAGGGTATCTATCCATGCCGAGTCTACAGGGCATCTAACCATGCCGAGTCTACAGGGTACCTAACCATGCCGAGTCTACAGAGTACCTAACCATACCGAGTCTACAGGGTATCTAACCATGCCGAGTCTACAGGGTATCTAACCATGCGAAGTCCACATGTATAACTGTTCCGAGGCCATCGGTATAATAACCGAGAAAGAAGAAAAACTGCACAAAACAATCAAGATATTCCCATACAATTCACTTTTGCTACCGGGGTATTTCTTTTAAGTACCATACTGATGTGCATTAACAATGATTTAGTTACTTTTACTCACTCTCTATGATCAGTTAATTAATTTGTTTAAAGAAAGATGTAAAATAAATATAAATAATAAAATGCTCTCTTTGATGATTCATGTGGGTTATGAAGGTAGCAATCATTGCAGAAAAATAAATAACCTGCTAATACAGTTTATATATTTTTTCTGCAAAGTCGCTACCTTAATAAGCTTCATATTCCATATTTATCACCAAAGAAAGAATTTTAGTGTAATCAATACCTACATGTGATATTGTACAGTTATTGATGGGAAGGAAACACGTTGGCCTTTAACTTCAAATAATGCTGTGTTGCCCTCAGCTTTAGCCGAACTAAAGTTAGCTCTTTTGCTATAAATTTCACAGATACATATGTATAATTTTATGCAGAAACTCCAAATGCATTGAACTTGACAGTGGAAATGTTAATGGATATCCGTATTTGTTAGGTTCTGCTTCAATAAACACAGCAATACGCAAATCATGTTGATCTGGGTTAAAAAGGTGAGGAAAACATATTTACATGTAGTAAACAACTCAGCAAAACTGCTCTCTCTAATGAGAGTTAAGTGGCAATTTACACTTCTCTTTGGCTACCCCTATTGTCTCTTGGTCACTGATTTATCTACCAATTTCTGTGATAGCATCAATAGCCGGGATGGCTCTTACAAATTTGTTTATTTACTACAAAAAAACACCACTGGGGACCCTAAAGGTCAGGAATATTAAATGTCTCTGAAAATTTCACCCGACATTTGAACACGATCGTGACAATAAAACGCCAGCGCCCCCTGGCTCACCGCCCACGCACCACCTGGTGTAAATCAAGCCCCGCGGGAACACCTGTGTCTGACCTTAACTTTACTCTAATGTTTGACCGATGGACCGTGCATCATGCAGGCTTCACTGATGTTTGTTTAAATAACAACAAATAACAAAAGCATCAAAACACCGAGGTACTGCATCATCAAACATGCTTATAGTCCCATATCTTCTTCCTCTGGGTACAAATTATTGATAGAGAGGTCAGACAGTCATTGACCAGTTTTATTTTGTTCATCATCCCACTGCAGTCTACAACACTTGGATGTTGACAGTCAGTTTTTCTGATGCCTGTTTCAGTTGCATTGTACTGTGCTGAAGTCGTATACTTTCTTCTCTCAAGGTTAATAACCTCAATGTAAAATTAGATAAAAAATATATTTGTTAAATTTTTTCCAAAACTTCTTATCCATGTAATAGGTTTAAAAACCATACACAATTCTAAAAAGCCTCTTTGTCAATACTGCCTTACTAAATATGAAACTGACAATCTAATAGAAATAAACACAACAACATGATCGTCACTGGAGTGAACTGTTTACTGTGTGTCTAAATGATTCCTACGTCAGAGGGGCAGTGACAACCAGATAAACCTACGTAGTTTTGGCTAGAGATGTCGTGACTGATAAAACAAAGAATATATTGACGAGGGAATAAACCCCGAGTCTCAATTCTCCGAGAGAGAATGTCCATCTCCTGTAAAAATAATCCGATAAAAGCCCACGATTCACAGCTCAGTGGGATCTTTAACAATAGACTTTATTGGTTTTATGGATGAATTTGTCGTTCTGATCACGGATGGAACACATGAATTGTAACCTTCAGAAAATCATATCTGACTTAACAGTTCTTTGTGCTTTTGCCCTTTTTCTCATACAACAATATAGTTATCTTTAAAAGGCTAAAAGTCCAAATAAAAGAGTACAGGTCAACAAAAGTGGTCTTCCATGAGAGTGGGATCATTGCCTGTCAGCGCTGTATTGTTATTTTTTTAGTGTGTGCAGCCACCCCAGACACTCCGAGGTTAACCGTCACCCTCCTCTTGCCCATCAGACACTGCCATCATGCCCAATACCCCAATACTGTACTTTCTACTTTTCATTGGTCACATTAAATTCAACAATTTATAAGACATTTCACTCATTGACATCAGCGAGTTATTCCTTAGACCAACCACATCCCCCACCTTAGGCCTGCAGACTATTACATTAGACTTATCTGTAACCAATAAGTATAAATTCAATTTGTTGAACTGCAGCTTTCCACACCATTTTGTAACAACGAGAAGAATGCATACATGGAAAATTTTGGTAATGGAGTGAAACCTTTACTAAATAAATAAGAGAATTATTAGTAAGTTTTTTTTAGCATGCTTATGACTGTCAAATTATTGTTATCATTAAGACGTATCTATAGTGCATGTTCTTTCAAGTCATTTTGCAATACCAATGATGGAATTAACAGCATGCAATAATTAAAACATAATTTGCATATGTATTCATCATTTCACTAATTTTTCTCTATTCTTTGTAACAGATTGTCATAAAATTTATAATTGCCTAAATTTCAAACACTGTATAATGATACTTATTATACTATTTCTGGCTGCAATGTTGACAACGGCCATTGAATTCAAATCACAGACTCACAATTACTCGTATTTTGCAACGTAACTTTATAAAATTGCTTAAATTGGTGTTCACATAACCTTGAAATTATGAATTTACATAAAGGATAAAATACGCAGAATTTGGAAATCGCTTGGAGCAAGTAAACAGTTCCTGTGATAAACATCATCATCAAAGGCGGTGTTTTGGCATGTCCGAGCCTCAGTCGTACACAATAGACCATCGAGTCGGAGAACCCTGAATTCACATCACGATCTCCGATCTGAGAAAAAAATTTAAATCACCATTGTCAACATTTTCTATACATAAGCGTTTCTGTTTTTAACCTTAGAATCTATTCAGAGCTGAGTAACCTAAATAAAATATTATTTCTCCCCCGCTTTTTGTCCTTGGTTGCGTGCGACAATGGCCATGTCTTTAAAGGACCCATTATGCTATTCACTAAACCCTACTCCCCCTATTTTGACCTGTATTATTCTGCCGTGTTTCTTTCGTGTATTTAAAAAAAAAAAAAGAACACTTGTACTCTTTCACGAACAAAAGAACTGGGTTTAAATCTGTATCGTTTTATCTGAGGGCTTTTGACACTTCAAGATAATTGAGGAAACATGGTAAAATATACGAATTTCGCAATGTTTTTCTCATTTTGATAATCCCACTTTCAAAACAAGTTAAATATCACATCTGACAGTTTCGTGTTAGTCAACATACATCATCAGCAAAAACAAATTTGTTTGTGATGTCAATAACACATAATTATGAATAGTCTTCATAAACTTAAGAAGATATATTGATAAAGAGAATTGCATAGCACAATGTCTCCAGGCTATCAAATGCATCTCAAAAATTCTCATAAAGTAAGAAATTGTAAAATTCCCTCCCAGACTCAGACTGGGAATTGAAGAGATCACTAGTGACACTAAAACACAAAAGTCCTACATTGTTAGACAATTAAGATGGTTTTCATTATGACAGTAGAATCTACTGTATCTTAGCAAGATCTGGTTGAAAATAATTCAGCGACAACTTTGGACTTTGCAACATTGTTACAATAAGTCCACTCAATAGAAACAGGACTTGTAAAAAACAGAAATTTATTCTATAAGAAAACAGTCAACATAATTCAATAGTTTATGAAAATTTGTACTGCTTTTTTCAAACCAAATGATGATATTCAAGTACAATGTAATCAAGCTTTGAATCTCCTCCTGAAATATGACATTTAAGGCTTTAATTGACAATTAAATATCTATCAATCAGTCGCCATGATTTCACAGTCAGCTGCAATTTATCAGGCTTATAAACTTCATCTGTTATCTGCAAGTTGAAGGCTAGGTTTTGATCTAGCTACTGAAGATGTAAACAACAAACACATCAAACCCAGATACAAACACCAATAATAATACTCACTTAAAGCAATAATGATTGTAAATGTACAAAGAAATAGACAAGTGGGCGTGAATAATCAAAGTCTGGAAACGGAGAACCAGGTATGCAAGGGCTTCATCTGACTTGATCTTAACTTATTACCTCACCACTCATTTCTTCTCAATAGCATGAACTCATTCAATGTCCTGACAAAGTCAGCTTAGTTACCATAGTGGCAGAAAGAACTTAAATACAATATGGGAGAACTATTTGAAAGGTGGTAAAGGTTTTGGCAAAGTCTGCTATTACAATATGGTGTAGCTTTGCAGTCTTCTATTACAATATGGCGTAGCTTTGCAGTCATGGTGTAGCTTTGCAGTCTTCTATTACAATATGGCGTAGCTTCGCAGTCTTCTATAACCATATGCTGTAGCTTTGCAGTCTTCTTTTACAATATGGTTTAGCTTTGCAGTCTTCTATTACAATATGGTGTAGCTTCGCAGTCTTCTATTACAATATGGTGTAGCTTTGCAGTCTTCTATTCGATATGGTGTAGCTTTGCAGTCTTCTATTACAATATGGTGTAGCTTTGCAGTCTTCTATTACAATATGGTGTAGCTTTGCAGTCTTCTATTACAATATGGCGTAGCTTTGCAGTCTTCTATTACCATATGATGTAGTTTTGCAGTCTTTTATTACAATATGGTGTAGCTTTGCAGTCTTCTATTACAATATGGTGTAGCTTTGCAGTCTTCTATTACCATATGGTGTAGCTTTGCAGTCTTCTATTACCATATGATGTAGTTTTGCAGTCACCTATTACCATTTGCTGTAGCTTTGCAGTTTCCTATTACAATATGATGTAGCTTTGCAGTCTTCTATTACAATATGGTGTAGCTTTGCAGTCTTCTATTACAATATGGTGTAGCTTTGCAGTCTTCTATTACAATATGGCGTAGCTTTGCAGTCTTCTATTACCATATGACGTAGTTTTGCAGTCTTTTATTACCATATGGTGTAGCTTTGCAGTCTGCTATTACAATATGGTGTAGCTTTGCAGTCTTCTATTACCATATGGTGTAGCTTTGCAGTCTTCTATTACCATATGATGTAGTTTTGCAGTCACCTATTACCATATGCTGTAGCTTTGCAGTTTCCTATTACAATATGATGTAGCTTTGCAGTCTTCTATTACAATATGGCGTGGTTTTGCAGTCTTCTATTACAATATGGTATAGCTTTGCAGACTTCTTATGCAATATGGTGTAGCTTAGCAGTCCTCTATTACAATATGGCATAGCTTTGCAGTCTTCTATTACAATATGGTGTAGCTTTGCAGTCTTCTATTACACTATGGCTAGCTTTATAGTCTTCTATTACAATGTTGGTATAGCATTGGTCACTGGCAAAGGTCAACTATTTGAATGTGGAAATAGATATTGAAAAGTTCAACTATTACTTTATATTGCATAGTAATTGGGATGAACAGTCAGCTGTTATAACACATACATGAATATGGAATAGATACTGGCATACATCTACAATTCCAATGTGGCATAGCTATTTGCAAAGTTAGGTATGATAATAGCTGATGTAGCTAAAGGAAGAGTCAACTTTAACCAAGGGGTATACAGCATTCGGCATAGTCTTTTCGTTAACAAGATAGGAGGATAATGATGTTCTCCGCTATTCGTACTGTTTGATCTATTGGTGTAGCCGCCCTTAATCAGAGGGACACTCAATAGTGCAGTTTTATGTGGGGGATTTGTGATCAAATCTCTGACCAGTCATAATGTACCATCATCATCAAATAGGTTTTACTAAATGCTCTAAGAAACCAGCACCCCATCAGGGATGTGTCAGACAGTCTGTAAATCACAAAATGGAGACTGACCAAATATGGAATGGTTTTATATAAATATCAAAGAATCACCTGGAAAAAAACCCCCAGACAGAGTGGCAGCCATGAACTTTTGAAGGGAAGTTAAATGATAATGCTATTCTGTTTATGATACATGCAGGTGATGGAGTCATGCAGCAAATATGACAAGGTCATCTTCTAACACTATAGCTGAGGCAGAACAAACTGAAATGTTGAAAGTTTTATAACTTTTGTTCTTTTTTTGTATTCAATTTAGTTATATTCAAAGTTTTGCAATAGTATTTTTTTTAAATTGCTTGAGTGATGACTTTATAAGAAAACATTTTTAGTGATATTCCAGTGCAACATTCAATCTTTTCCCACTAAGTAGGACTTTGGATGAATACCATCTATAAAATTAATGTTTTTTTAATAATCTGTCTTTTTTTTAAATCTGAATTTTATCACTCTTCCCCCTTACTTACAGTAAAACATGTTTAGTACAAACACAAAAAAAGTGGAATCTTTCATATAGCGAAGTTGTGTAGACTCCCCAACAAAATCTTTCACAAAACCTTGCAAAAATTCAGTTATTATAATGAATTCAGATATATAACAAATTTACAGATACTGTAGTCTTGTACAAGAAACCTAAAACCATGTATATAGGATATTCACCTTCCTTCTTATAACAAATTCTTTACATGGATGTAACAAATTATGGATATAGCAAAGTAAGACTTCTTGTTGCTAAGACTTCATTATAACCAAGTTTGCTAAACAAGGTCTGAGCAAACAAATTTACTCTTACATTTATAAGGAATCCAAATTGTTTGTTCCTGTGTGCTTTACGTAGCCCTATTTCTGTGTTTTACTGTACTAATTACCTTTCCTGTTCGTATTGTCTAAAAATGATGTATGAACTGCCAAGGCACAGTTGAAAATTGGTCAAAATCCTTTCCTATGTGACTCTTCCAAAGAAGCAACTTTTCATTTGTTTTTTTTTTTAATTTTACAGACAATCTAAACTGCTTCCATCTGAGAAAGCATGTCTCCCAAATAAAACTTACTTCAAATCAATTCAAATCCAGTCACAGAAAAGCACTTAAAAATGCTTACAAAATCCATTGCCATGACAAACCCATTAGATTAGGCAAACAACTTAGAATATTTCCCAGCGACAGCTCGCAGAAACCAACAATCAACCTCACTTTTTATCCAATAAGAGCAGCCGAGTTAATCTACCAAAAGGTCAGAAGATTCCTTAATTCAATTCTAAACTAAAATCATAAAAGTCAACACTAGCAATGAAACTTAATATAATTTCTAGATACAAAATTATCACAAACATCACAAACATGCAAGGGTTTCTGACACTCATACACTTGGAATCAACCTTATAGAACCATAGACTCTGAAGATGTGTAGGCATATCCTTTACATGAAAATCAGGCTAAAGAAGAACCCCAATAAGTGCATCCCTTTAGTGTTTCCCCCTTTTTTATTAAATGTCTGATGCATTATAAAGAGTAGACTGTGAACTATACATGTATACTGAGATTACCTGTATTTTGATCTGACCATTCATAGGTAACATTGATTGATTGAACTGTTTTATGGCAACATCACAGGATGCAACATTATAAGGAATTTTGTTTCCATGCATTGCAATTGCAGTTAATTTGGTAATAAAGCAGTAAGTTAAAATAATGAAAACAATGAGCTGTACTTGTTTTGGTTGATTTCTGCTTCCTTGTTGTGATGTATCTGACCCATCAATCATAATCAATCAAAACCTGCCACTTAAGATTGAATGCACATTTCTGAATTAGATTTGACAGCCAAAAAAATTAAGGAACTAAATTTATTGAAGACAAAAAACCCCCCACAAAGAATCATAGCATAATCTGTATGGTCAAGGTCATGACCTTCATTCTTGAAATGTTTGTCACTTAATTTTAATTTAATTACATTCAAATTCCTATTCTTAATATAGAACATGATTAAAATGAATTCAAAGACAAAATGGATAACTTCAGAACATAAATTTCTTCATGAAGTCGTTACCAAGAAACAGTTCAAATGGTATCCAAGGTATTAACTATACTGTATAGAAAACTGGACAAGCAGGGTCTGAGATTGTATGTCCACTCCCCTGATGGAATGAAGAATGACCACAGGTAATTAGGATCAAGACTGGTACAGCTGACAGACTTTCAAAAACACTTCCAAGGTTGCGGTTATGAATCGATCAAGCATGACCGGCTGGTTGGAGCGACGGAGAAGACGTCGTCTTTGGTCCTTTGACGTACTGACAATGGCTGACAATCTTTAAATGTCAGCAGGAAACTCCGGCTCTCATCAATAGACTCTCTCTCAGTTTACCTGCAGGTATGCGGAACTTCATATTCATCATTCATCAAAAGTTCCTCTCCTGCTCAGCTGAATTAAGCCGGCTTAATTTATGGCCATTTTTGTTCTCTATACAAAGATATATATAGTAAATGATGTCTAATTACATTATTGATGACAATTAACCTTTACTGGACCTGTGTTAATTAATATGATTGTGCTTTTTATGATGTCTGTCCTTGTGGTATGTTGGACAATCATAGATTGTCTTTTAAAAAAAAACAACTCTGAAGACCATGTTTCAAAGCAAAGGACAACCATTACAGGGCCATCTTACAGGAGTGTTTCTAGTTCTGCAAGTAGTCCCTTATCCATCAAAATATTTCCTTATTCTCATGATTCATTCGAAAGTAATAATTGTAAATACTTAGTCACCAGAGGGTTACAAAACTCATAAAAACTGGAACAACAGTTTTTCGGTCAACATAATTATTTCCCTATTCTGTCCAGATGTTGTAACTTATCTATTTCTATATAAATTAGATACATAAAAATAAAAGTTTTATAAATGAAATCACAAAATGACTTGCGCATATAATATTCCGTGAAGAAGACTGCAACACTAAAGGTTCGAATTTAGGTGTGAACCAGATTGTGCTTAAAGAAAGAGAAACATGCTCCAGACAAATAATGTTGGACAGACAGATGGATGAACAGACAAACAGACTGATCACTAGAGGGTGCCTCAGAGCTTGGCCCTATAAAATAACTTGCCGATAATTTCTGCTAAAATATATTTTTTAAATTATTATAAATGAAGGCTAGTGAAAAAAGTAACTCACATATCAACAAATTTTTTAGTTTAAACATTTGATAATGCTTGATTCAGTTTTGATAATTTGTTGCATTTGATATAATGTTATCAAATCAGAGAATTTGAGATTTGAATATTATAAGACTAGAACATCAGAACCAAATAAACCCACTGTTCACAACTGAAAGCTGTCTTTGAGTTAATTAGTTTAATTCACTCGTGACACTTATTTTAATTTATGATCGATTTCCTTGGCAATGTTAAATTGCTATCAAATATTTTTGAAAAATGATGAATGAAAAAAAAAATTGTTTTCTGGAATGTGAGTGGACCAATATTCCCAACACTTGATGGTCAGACGACGAAGAGACAAAGAACACTCCGAGAGACATTGCAAGGGTCAGGTTACTCATTCCGCACTACCACAAGAAGCGCAGTTCCAGTCTATACTGTGTAACGACAGTTGTAATCGGAGCTGAAACATCAATCCACCAAGAGCCTACACATTTAATGGCCCAGAGGAACAAATGATTCTTTCATAAAGAATGTTTAAAAAACAATTTCTGGGATTCAATTAGGCCTGTTTTACATTTCGGGTCATCATTCACATAGACTTGTGGCCAACATATCACAGTTATGTTTTCAATTACACTGCTCTAATTTTCTCAAACAACCATTTGGCCATTATGGTTCACAAACAAAATCTGAGATGTGTCAAAATGATCTTGTTTAAGGTAAAGCTACAACCATTTTTATTTCCGTTTCTATTTTCATGTTATTTACAGATCCGAATGTGAATCTCAACCAGGATTGACCCAATTAACGGACACTCCGGATGACACCATAAAAACCTACAACCATAATAGTGTTATGACAGTTTTTGGAGTTTTTGGCATACATTAGTGATACCTCACTGTATGCCAGTCATGAAGTTCTCTACAAGGCCCCGAGGGTTCTACACTAGGGTCGCATTCAGAGGATAATCCATGCAGTTGAATCATATTGATATATAATATTATTTATGACAATGCAAATCAGCAGCCCATTTATCAGTATTTTTTTCAATCTGTCAGTCAAGTTCTATTATCTTCCTTTCCTTAAAAAGTCACATGGTACTTATGTATATCCTTAAACAAGAAGTTCTGTCTTTATTCTCACCCACCTACCAATCAATTCAGTACTTTGATACCACAGTGAGTCCATGGAAACCTACATTATCCCTGAGAATGAAGCAATTGACATTTTCTTCAACATTTACATTAGAAGAAATGTCAGGAATATAATCTCTGTGGATTTAATTGACAGAAATTCTGGGGAATTGATCTCGTAACATCAAAGCTTTGTTTACAGATTATACGAGTGAAGGTCTTACATAACCCAGTCACAACCCAGTTTGTCAATATTCCAAGCACTGTGTCTGAAAATTATAACTGAATTCATTCATAATTAATCATTCTGATTCTGCTGTCTAGTGCATTAAATGGGAGAGTTATGCAATATAATGTACTTATCTGGGAGACATGTTCAATAAGCCCTCAGCGACTGGTACCTTCAGGTGTATTAGAGCACCTTGCTCCTGATAAAGGCTTGCCAGTCTTTACATAAGGAAGCCCAGCTGTTCACTTTTACTTACTTACATAAAGTCCCTAATGTCACGGATCAGCCCCTGAATAAAGTTTCCTTCAGTTCTGATATATACTAATATATTTTATATAGTGTTCAAAGGAAACTGATAATATTTAATAGTATTCTATGGACTGTTACATAAACATTTTGTTATATATGCGATAGTTATATACATATATATAAATATGTAGTCGTTCAGAGACTTGGTTCCCAGAGTTTTCATTATAGGTATCACTAAAATGTTCTTACCAATCAGAAGGGTCATTTTCTCATCAATCTTATAAATACTAAAATATTTAATTCAATATTTTACAGCACATTAGAATGAGTTACAGTAGTAATAATGTCTCAACGCCACTCCTGGTACTATCTACATGTGCGTCCGACTTCTATTTTCTTAAATCAATGAATGGATTTCTTAGTTTCACATCTTTCATAATAACTTTCTCAATGGACCAACATTATAAGACTGCAGGAGTTAATTAGCATTCCTATCATACCATGTATGCATTAATCAGTAATAACGACCAACCAATATTTCCTAATGTCTATCAGAAATCCAGCAAATTAATAGTCTTGCTGTAATATCCCCCCTCCCACTCTTGAGGACATGAACTCTTGTTGGCTGTTGTTTGAGAGCCTTGTTCCTTTTATGTTTTCCTCATCAGCATCATGTGTACTGGGACTGATCGAGACTATTGATCACTGATCGAGACTATTGATCACTGATCGAGACTATTGATCACTGATCGAGACTATTGATCACTGATCCCTGCTCAGTTTTGACATTTAAATCACATCTTCTCAGTGCAGCAGACAGAATTTCCTCTCATATGCTTTCTTTCCATTCCATGCAAATGCGGAGTAAGATTCTCTGAGGCGCAGATAGATTGATCTATTCGTACATCAAATCGCATGCAGCCATGTTATATGTGTTATTTATGATTTTTCGGATCTAATGGCCAGTCATCCATTATGCCTGCGTTACAAATATGGACATCTTCTTCACCTTACAAGCCACCTTTTATCACCTCCTGTAAGCCACTACAACACACTAGATTAGCTTGTCTTCCTGAAAGACTGCTTGATGTTTAATTGATGTTATGTCAAATTGATATTATACTTGAGACATTTCATGTAAAAATTCTGGGTTAACCACGATTCAACTATGAAATCAAAATCAATGAAACAAAATGACTATATATAGCTTGACACAAATTGCACAAGGATGGTTCTGAAGGGTGGGATATGACCAGAGGATATTGATGAGACAAAAAAAGTTGACAACAACCCAAAATATGAAAAGTTTTCATTGTAAAATTAAACTTCATTTTGAAAATACTCTCAATCATATGCTATACAGATCAGTAGGTATGATTTGCAAAAATACAGCGGGGTGGACATGTACTGTTACTTGGATCATGCATGTATAGAGCTGAACAGTAACAGCGCGGAGGTAAAGTTCACTTGTTCAGTCTGGCGCTGTTCTCTTGGTTTGGAGCACAGGTGTTTAATTAAGGCTGGATGGTCAACAAACTAACCATCAGATCTACCTTAAGGAGACTGGATTACAGGTCAACAAATTAACCATCAGATCTACCTTAAGGAGGCTGGGTGGTCTACACACTAACCATCAGATCTACCTTAAGGAGGCTGGATGGTCAACAAAATAACCATCAGATCTACCTAAAGGAGGCTGGATGGTCAACAAACTAACCATCAGATCTACCTTAAGGAGGCTGGGTGGTCTACACACTAACCATCAGCTCTACCTTAAGGAGGCAGCGGATGGTCAACAAAATAACCATCAGATCTACCTTAAGGAGGCTGGATGGTCAACAAACTAACCATCAGATCTACCTTAAGGAGGCTGCGTGGTCAACAAATTAACCATCAGATCTACCTTAAGGAGACTGGATGGTCAACAAACTAACCATCAGATCTACCTTAAGGAGACTGGATGGTCAACAAAATAACCATCAGATCTACCTTAAGGAGGCTGGATGGACAACAAACTAACCATCAGATCTACCTTAAGGAGGCTGGATGGTCAACAAATTAACCATCAGATCTACCTTAAGGAGACTGCGTGGTCAACAAACTAACCATCAGATCTACCTTAAGGAGACTGCGTGGTCAACAAAATAACCATCAGATCTACCTTAAGGAGGCTGGATGGTCAACAAACTAACCATCAGATCTACCTTAAGGAGGCTGCGTGGTCAACAAACTAACCATCAGATCTACCTTAAGGAGACTGGATGGTCAACAAAATAACCATCAGATCTACCTTAAGGAGGCTGGATGGTCAACAAACTTACCATCAAATCTACCTTAAGGAGACTGCGTGGTCAACAAACTAACCATCAGATCTACCTTAAGGAGACTGGATGGTCAACAAAATAACTATCGGATCTACCTTAAGGAGGCTGGATGGTCAACAAACTAACCATCAGATCTACCTTAAGGAGGCTGCGTGGTCAACAAACTAACCATCAGATCTACCTTAAGGAGACTGGATGGTCAACAAAATAACCATCAGATCTACCTTAAGGAGGCTGGATGGTCAACAAACTTACCATCAGATCTACCTTAAGGAGGCTGCGTGGTCAACAAAATAACCATCAGATCTACCTTAAGGAGGCTGCGTGGTCAACAAATTAACCATCAGATCTACCTTAAGGAGACTGCGTGGTCAACAAACTAACCATCAGATCTACCTTAAGGAGACTGGATGGTCAACAAAATAACCATCGGATCTACCTTAAGGAGGCTGGATGGTCAACAAACTTACCATCAGATCTACCTTAAGGAGGCTGGATGGTCAACAAACTAACCATTAGATCTACCTTAAATTTCAAGAGTACTTAAATAATAGATTCTTTTAGCCATGAACTGTTATAAAGCGAAGAATTTTTTTTTTTTTAAATATATTCCTATTTCAATTTACAGTAAAAGCTCTTCTTCTAAAGGAGATTAATATAGTATGGAAATGGCCACATTACCATCTAGCCCTCTTAATTGAATATACACCAACTGGGACAGGTTTTAATGTTAGGAGACTCATTACAATCAGTGAGAAGTGACTAATGTGATAGTCTAGATAACAACTACATGTATGTCTTAATCTGTGTTCAATAAAGTGTCCATTGCTTCTAGATTACAAACAAGAGAAGAGTTTTTGATGGTTATGTTGTTTTATATCCCATCAAGACTCTTATACTCCTTAGAAAGAGTCACCAGATTTCAGCAAAGGTCTGTTCACTAAGACCCATTGAATGGAATAGGGTATTTACTGAGAAAAGCATTCTTCTAGACACCAAACATATTTTATTTAACAAGCATTAAAATCCTTCATAATAATTCTGTACACATAACTACCAAAAATAATCAAATTCAGGCGTGATACAAATTGAGTCTCCACCTAATCCTGTTTTATAGATACATGTACAAGTCATGATTAGTTCTAATACACCCCAGTATCGAGGTAAACCCTGGCACTCAGCATACCCTGATCCCTGATCAACTACTCAGTCTTCAGATTTCTGTTTGTTACTCAATCTATTAATAAGCTTTGGATAAAATTAGTCAAATAAATATTTTTAAAGGCTTTTGGAGGATAAATGAAAAGACTACATTAAAGGGGTTTAAATGGCAGCTCTCCCTGATCTATGCAAACAGCTCTGATGCCTACTTAAGTAATGTGAATACATGAAGCACAGGTCTGCAGTCATTGTTGTTCTTCTTTTTAACTCTTCATTATAACATGGATGGTAATGCTTATGTAAAGAAACAAGTTGTACAATTACCAATGATCAGGCCTAGGTGGGCATACTGCATTAAAATATTTTTAACTGAAATAGATTGTGAAAGCTTTAACAGGTTGTTATTCCCTGTTGTTTTGCTGTTTGAATGGGTGGGTACTGCTCGGAGGTTTCTTAGTAAGGTGAAGGTAGTATTGTTGATGGTTAATGTTGATCTTGGTGGTGCCAGTGGGTTGTTGGTGGTGGTTTTGGGTTGATGATGATTTTGGTATTGGTGATGGTGCCAGTGTGTTGGTTGTTGGTGGTGGTTGTTTTTGCTTATTGACGGTTTTAGTCATCGTCATATACCCAAGGGTGATCAAGTCTTTAACTGATGTTCATGTTGTTGATGATGGTTTATGGTGGTTTTGGTGGCGGCTATCAATAAGTTGTAGATGATAGTTGTTTGTTGTGATGGTAGTTGGGTGGTTGGTGGTGTAAAGGGTGACAGCTGGGTCGTTGATTGGGTGGTGATGGTGGGTTTATGTTTGCAATGATGTTGTTGGTGTGACTGAGTGTGGTGTTGGTTGTGATGATGTCTGTGTAAACTACAATGGTGTTGGTGTGACTGAGTGTGGTGTTGGTGTGACTGAGTGTGGTGTTGGTGTGACTGAGTGTGGTGTTGGTTGTGTTGATGTCTGTGTACACTGCAGTGGTGTTGGTGTGACTGAGTGTGGTGTTGGTTAAGTTGATGCCTGTGTATACTACAATGGTGTTGGTGTGACTGAGTGTGGCGTTGGTTAAGTTGATGCCTGTGTATACTACAATGGTGTTGGTGTGACTGAGTGAGGCGTTGGTTAAGTTAATGCCTGTATATACTACAATGGTGTTGGTGTGACTGAGTGTGGCGTTGGTTAAGTTGATGCCTGTGTATACTACAATGGTGTTGGTGTGACTGAGTGTGGCGTTGGTGTGACTGAGTGTGGTGTTGTGTGACTGAGTGTGGTGTTGTGTGACTGAGTGTGGTGTTGGTGTGACTGAGTGTGGTGTTGTGTGACTGAGTGTGGTGTTTGTTAAGCTGATGCCTGTGTATACTACAATGGTGTTGGTGTGACTGAGTGTGGTGTTGGTTAAATTGATGCCTGTGTATACTACAATGGTGTTGGTGTGACTGAGTGTGGTGTTGGTGGGTCTGAGTGTGGTGTTAGTTAAGTTAATGCCTGTGTATACTACAATGGTGTTGGTGTGACTGAGTGTGGTGTTGGTTAAATTGATGCCTGTGTATACTACAATGGTGTTGGTGTGACTGAGTGTGGTGTTGGTTAAGTTAATGCCTGTGTATACTACAATGGTGTTGGTGTGACTGAGTGTGGTGTTGGTTAAGTTAATGCCTGTGTATACTACAATGGTGTTGGTGTGACTGAGTGTGGTGTTGGTTAAATTGATGCCTGTGTATACAACAGTGGTGATGGTGTGACTGAGTGTGGTGTTGGTTAAATTGATGCCTGTGTATACTACAATGGTGTTGGTGTGACTGAGTGTGGTGTTGGTTAAATTGATGCCTGTGTATACTACAATGGTGTTGGTGTGACTGAGTGTGGTGTTGGTGTGACTGAGTGTGGTGTTGGTGTGACTGAGTGTGGTGTTGTATGTGTTGATGTCTGTGTATACTAGAGTGGTGTTGGTGTGACTGAGTGTGATGTTGGTGTGACTGAGTGTGGCATTGGTGTGACTGAGTGTGGTGTTGGTGTGACTGAGTGTGGCATTGGTTAAGCTGATGCCTGTGTATACTACAATGGTGTTGGTGTGACTGAGTGTGGTGTTGGTTAAGTTGATGCCTGTGTATACTACAATGGTGTTGGTGTGACTGAGTGTGGTGTTGGTTAAGTTGATGCCTGTGTATACTACAATGGTGTTGGTGGGTCTGAGTGTGGTGTTGGTTAAGTTGATGCCTGTGTATACAACAGTGGTGATGGTGTGACTGAGTGTGGTGTTGGTGGGTCTGAGTGTGGTGTTGGTTAAATTAATGCCTGTGTATACTACAATGGTGTTGGTGTGACTGAGTGTGGTGTTGGTTAAATTGATGCCTGTGTATACTACAATGGTGTTGGTGTGACTGAGTGTGGTGTTGGTTAAATTGATGCCTGTGTATACTACAATGGTGTTGGTGTGACTGAGTGTGGTGCTGGTGTGACTGAGTGTGGTGTTGGTGTGACTGAGTGTGATGTTGATTGTGTTGATGTCTGTGTACACTGCAGTGGTGTTGGTGTGACTGAGTGTGGTGTTGGTGTGACTGAGTGTTGTGTTGGTGTGACTGAGTGTGGTGTTGGTGTGACTGAGTGTGGTGTTGGTGTGACTGAGTGTGGTGTTGATTGTGTTGATGTCTGTGTACACTGCAGTGGTGTTGGTGTGACTGAGTGTGGTGTTGATTGTGTTGATGTCTGTGTACACTGCAGTGGTGTTGGTGTGACTGAGTGTGGTGTTGGTGTGACTGAGTGTGGTGTTGGTGTGACTGAGTGTGGTGTTGATTGTGTTGATGTCTGTGTACACTACAATGGTGTTGGTGTGACTGAGTGTGGTGCTGGTGTGACTGAGTGTGGTGTTGGTGTGACTGAGTGTGGTGTTGGTGTGACTGAGTGTGGTGTTGGTGTGACTGAGTGTGGTGTTGATTGTGTTGATGTCTGTGTATACTACAATGGTGTTGGTGGGTCTGAGTGTGGTGTTGGTTAAGTTGATGCCTGTGTATACAACAGTGGTGATGGTGTGACTGAGTGTGGTGTTGGTGGGTCTGAGTGTGGTGTTGGTTAAATTAATGCCTGTGTATACTACAATGGTGTTGGTGTGACTGAGTGTGGTGTTGTGTGACTGAGTGTGGTGTTGTGTGACTGAGTGTGGTGTTGGTGTGACTGAGTGTGGTGTTGTGTGACTGAGTGTGGTGTTTGTTAAGCTGATGCCTGTGTATACTACAATGGTGTTGGTGTGACTGAGTGTGGTGTTGGTTAAATTGATGCCTGTGTATACTACAATGGTGTTGGTGTGACTGAGTGTGGTGTTGGTTAAGTTAATGCCTGTGTATACTACAATGGTGTTGGTGTGACTGAGTGTGGTGTTGGTTAAGTTAATGCCTGTGTATACTACAATGGTGTTGGTGTGACTGAGTGTGGTGTTGGTTAAATTGATGCCTGTGTATACAACAGTGGTGATGGTGTGACTGAGTGTGGTGTTGGTTAAATTGATGCCTGTGTATACTACAATGGTGTTGGTGTGACTGAGTGTGGTGTTAGTTAAGTTAATGCCTGTGTATACTACAATGGTGTTGGTGTGACTGAGTGTGGTGTTGGTTAAATTGATGCCTGTGTATACAACAGTGGTGATGGTGTGACTGAGTGTGGTGTTGGTTAAATTGATGCCTGTGTATACTACAATGGTGTTGGTGTGACTGAGTGTGGTGTTGGTTAAATTGATGCCTGTGTATACTACAATGGTGTTGGTGTGACTGAGTGTGGTGTTGGTGTGACTGAGTGTGGTGTTGGTGTGACTGAGTGTGGTGTTGTATGTGTTGATGTCTGTGTATACTAGAGTGGTGTTGGTGTGACTGAGTGTGATGTTGGTGTGACTGAGTGTGGCATTGGTGTGACTGAGTGTGGTGTTGGTGTGACTGAGTGTGGCATTGGTTAAGCTGATGCCTGTGTATACTACAATGGTGTTGGTGTGACTGAGTGTGGTGTTGGTTAAGTTGATGCCTGTGTATACTACAATGGTGTTGGTGTGACTGAGTGTGGTGTTGGTTAAGTTGATGCCTGTGTATACTACAATGGTGTTGGTGGGTCTGAGTGTGGTGTTGGTTAAGTTGATGCCTGTGTATACAACAGTGGTGATGGTGTGACTGAGTGTGGTGTTGGTGGGTCTGAGTGTGGTGTTGGTTAAATTAATGCCTGTGTATACTACAATGGTGTTGGTGTGACTGAGTGTGGTGTTGGTTAAATTGATGCCTGTGTATACTACAATGGTGTTGGTGTGACTGAGTGTGGTGTTGGTTAAATTGATGCCTGTGTATACTACAATGGTGTTGGTGTGACTGAGTGTGGTGCTGGTGTGACTGAGTGTGGTGTTGGTGTGACTGAGTGTGATGTTGATTGTGTTGATGTCTGTGTACACTGCAGTGGTGTTGGTGTGACTGAGTGTGGTGTTGGTGTGACTGAGTGTTGTGTTGGTGTGACTGAGTGTGGTGTTGGTGTGACTGAGTGTGGTGTTGGTGTGACTGAGTGTGGTGTTGATTGTGTTGATGTCTGTGTACACTGCAGTGGTGTTGGTGTGACTGAGTGTGGTGTTGATTGTGTTGATGTCTGTGTACACTGCAGTGGTGTTGGTGTGACTGAGTGTGGTGTTGGTGTGACTGAGTGTGGTGTTGGTGTGACTGAGTGTGGTGTTGATTGTGTTGATGTCTGTGTACACTACAATGGTGTTGGTGTGACTGAGTGTGGTGCTGGTGTGACTGAGTGTGGTGTTGGTGTGACTGAGTGTGGTGTTGGTGTGACTGAGTGTGGTGTTGGTGTGACTGAGTGTGGTGTTGATTGTGTTGATGTCTGTGTACACTGCAGTGGTGTTGGTGTGACTGAGTGTGATGTTGATTGTGTTGATGTCTGTGTACACTGCAGTGGTGTTGGTGTGACTGAGTGTGGTGTTGGTGTGACTGAGTGTGGTGTTGGTGTGACTGAGTGTGGTGTTGATTGTGTTGATGTCTGTGTACACTACAATGGTGTTGGTGTGACTGAGTGTGGTGCTGGTGTGACTGAGTGTGGTGTTGGTGTGACTGAGTGTGGTGTTGGTGTGACTGAGTGTGGTGTTGGTGTGACTGAGTGTGGTGTTGATTGTGTTGATGTCTGTGTACACTGCAGTGGTGTTGGTGTGACTGAGTGTGGTGCTGGTGTGACTGAGTGTGGTGTTGGTGTGACTGAGTGTGGTGTTGGTGTGACTGAGTGTGGTGTTGGTGTGACTGAGTGTGGTGTTGGTGTGACTGAGTGTGGTGTTGGTGTGACTGAGTGTGGTGTTGATTGTGTTGATGTCTGTGTACACTACAATGGTGTTGGTGTGACTGAGTGTGGTGCTGGTGTGACTGAGTGTGGTGTTGGTGTGACTGAGTGTGGTGTTGGTGTGACTGAGTGTGGTGTTGGTGTGACTGAGTGTGGTGTTGGTTAAATTGATGCCTGTGTATACTACAATGGTGTTGGTGTGACTGAGTGTGGTGTTGGTGTGACTGAGTGGTGTGTTGGTGTGACTGAGTGTGGTGTTGATTGTGTTTATGTCTGTGTACACTGCAGTGGTGTTGGTGTGACTGAGTGTGGTGTTGGTGTGACTGAGTGTGGTGTATACTGCAGTGGTGTGGGTGTGACTGATGGATTCTTTATGTTAAATGAAGTTCGTGCAAAAGTCATCTCAAGGCACCATTGTCATTTGTTCCATTCCAGTTTTCACTGCTCACAAAAATTTTATACTCTATTCCACCATTTGTATTAAAAATGGTATGCACTCTAACAGTGAATTGAAAAGCTACACCATGCATGACTCATATCACCGACCTTGAATGGCCTTGAGATGTACTTTAGTCATTTTTTTTCTTAAGCATTGAAATAAGAGACTTTATGGGCAGCACTGCAATAAAGGACCAGAGCCACCACTGTGTGAATACAGGGAAACATAGGACCTGTTTCAATAAATCCCAGCTACTGTATAATCATGCTCCCTGATAATAAATGTATAAATAGAGATCGTTACACCAGGCCTCTTAAATGTTCAACCCCCCTCAACTTTTTTTTTTAATATAAAATATTGGACTGCAAACAGTGCAGCAATTAATACACAGTGACAATTGCTCTAAGACTTAAGCATTTCTTCAGGTAATCAGATCCTCTGCGAGCTTGCAATATTTTCAGAGTATTTTTAAGTTCTTGAAGATAATGCGCTGTTTTTCATACATTGCGTAGATTAAAGAAATAAAATCAGATAACTGCGAACTTCATTACTGTGTTGGAATGAGTTCATGCATGCCTTGTATCAACTTACATGCCTTGTATCCCATTTTAGTGTTGAATCTTTCTATATTGGATCAATTAAATGTTATAAAACAAAACCATAGCAACTGAAATATGACATTTTTCATTGTAACAGTACACAGATGAGTATATTAACCTAACATACAGGTGGAATTTAGTTTAAGTTAACAAGTAAACTTCCTTCAAAATAATTATTAGATTTTGAGATTTTGGAGATGATTATATATGCTGAAAATGTATCTCTGGCCCCTCAATGCATGAACAGCTATATAGTCTATACCAGCAAAGAGCATGGATTTTTAATTCTAAATGTTTCAAGAATCTGACGTTACTATCAGCCCTAAATAAAGCCATGACCTCTTGCCTGTCATGATTGACCATAAGAACAATGATATATTAAATAATTTTTATAGCAAGTTTTTTTTTTTTTTATTTCCTTCTAAGGGAAAATACTTGATAAGCTGGCTATGACAGCTCTATAATCAATCTGTTTTTGTCTGTCTCTCTTAGATTCTTTTAAATCTTCCTTCTGAAGAAAAACGCCAAGGTCAATCAATTTGCTAAACATGACAGCTGGGACGCTTACGTCAATAATGATCCTACGACAGTGTACAAGACTTCCGATGGCTAACGGATGCAGACGACTTGATTAAAATATACGGGATCTTGTTTATCTGCTGGCAATTAATTAGAGCAGCGTGTGACTGGATATAGCGACCATCATTCCCTGTCAGGATGTAGCTCCCGTGATCATCTTCCCGTCATGTTCAAACATCCGAAAATCATAAAAAGAGTTCAGGAAGATGCTACTATATAAAGACGGAACCCTTTCCCTCTTGTTCAGATGAGAACGACTTTTACGCAATAAAAAAAAGTAGCCAAAGTTTTACAATTTGTTAAACATGCAGACATTTCTAGAGAACCTTGTTTTCTAGCCATCAAATGCGTCATCCATTTATCAGTGACATCTTTAGAGGATTTTGATAGACTGTCAAAACAAAATTGTAGGCTAAATTAAAGTCAGATAGCATTTAGAGAAATGTCATCCACATGTAGACAATATCATTTTGAAATGGTGACATAAAATCAGAAATCTGCTCCTAGACAGTGGGTGATGCTGGAACATGTTGTTTCTATAGATAAATGTCAGTGATGTCATAAAATATGACTTGCTCCTGCATGATGACAAAACATAACAAACAAACAGAGAAATTGTGATGATAAAAGACAATGTCTGTTCACCATGAAGCAATTGTTAATTGATGTTTACCTGATATTTAATCTTTAATCAATAGCAAGATTGGCTAAGAGGACACATTCAGGGTTGTGGGTTGGTGGAGTGGGGGAGGGGGAATGATATACGTATCATGATGCTATGATGTAAATTCCAACACATACAGGGTAATTAACTTTACTTTGTCTTTGCCGCATTTGCGAATTAAGTAGAATATTAATAGGTTACATATCTTTTTAAAACATCTTTCTGAAGCTTTTAACCATTTATAATATGTAAATAGAATGTTAATTAATATAAACCAAAATTTAGCTCTGTTAAGAATTTTCTTCACCTGACATTGTTACCTTGTCAAGTCCTATCACTACTGTAGATTCCTTATTTAACGCAAGTACTTAATTCCGCGATTCAACGATTTACCATCAAATCGCGAGAACATAAAATCGCGAATGCCGAAATTCTATCTTTTTAGTTTCATGTTGTTTACATGTGTCCCAAATTAAAAGCGAGATTTTAAAATTCGCGAGACGGACTTCTTGTGATTTTACGCGGATATTAATTCCTCGCGTTAAATTAGGAATTTACAGTACTTGATCCATTTCTGTATGGAAGGAGTAATATAACTGACTTTTTATTTTGCAATATTTCATCAATCTCTATAACCAGTTTTTACAAATGTACTTATATATTCAAGATTTAGTGCTCATTACACATTGTATAGTATTATCTATTAATATCATAGACAGTGTTCATTAAAAAAGATATCGTGCAGGAAGCTTACAGTATTTGAAAATCATAAGATCTTTATACCGGTATTCAATATTCATAAAACACTAACAACATTGACAGATTTAATATACTGCAGAAATATTCGTTGAGGATTTACTTTCGTTATTTTCGTTGGCTGCGTATAAATCAACAAAATTATATCCATGGCAAATTTTTAACCCAAGTATTGATGATAAGTACAAGAGATAATGATATGACGAAATTAAATGCAAACGAAACCTTATTTTGTTTAAAAACGACAAAAATTTGACCCAACGAAAATATGTTCTTCTACAGTACATAGTGTTTGCTGTTTTATGTTAAACTTATGAGCAGCTGCAATGCTTACTAGGACTGACACTACAACAAACAATGCTACACTATATAGATTTAATTCATTAAACTATATAAATACATGTATCATTTGACTTGACAGGCCAGCTTAAAAGAATTATAATTGTAGATCTTTAATACAAGAGTCAGGTTTTGTAGATCTTTAATACAAGAGTCAGGTTTTTTTTAATGTTAATTGGATGCTAAATTTATATCATCTGTTTCCCGGTCCATCAAAGACCTGAATCATAGTCCAGGACTACATTAACAGAATTCGGTCACCAGAAAACACCCTTGCAGCTATTTCAAAAAATGAACTAAGAAAATACAAGTTTGACCTTCAAATGTTCACCTGCTGACCTTGGACCAACAGAACTCATCCATCAACCTCATTCTCTACACTCTGAAAAATATTGTCAGGGAATCTACAACCAGGTCAAAAAATGTAAGTCACAGCCAAACCTCTTTGATGATTGAAATACATGAAGAGTTGATTAATCTTTAAATAGGAACTGCAGATTTGCACATGCCATTGCATAAAAAACTTAGATGAACATGAAGATTCCATACCTTGAGTTTTTAGATGAAGAACTACTTTTGTCTATAATTATTCTTTGTTCTTATGGACGTACTAATTATAATAAAATAAGATGAAATAATTTCTCCTGTCAAAGTCTACTTAGTAGGAGGGTCGGCGAGGACTTATGAAGTCATGCTATAATATAAGACATCATATCTAACCTTATCCTATAGGGCAATGGCCCTGCAGTCATTACACAATAAGTTATATCGTATCACACCCAGTACTAGTGAAGTCTAGTATTGCTTACAGTGAAATCTCACACAGTAGTCTGAGTAAGGGGGCACCTGCTGACAGATACTTGTCAATGTTCTGTTTGTTTTCTCACTGTCATTGCTAGCATGCTGTCATCTGCTTCTATATTTATTCCCATTCAAATCTATTGTACAACATAAATATCATCCAGTATATACGGGGCCTTTCCAGTGACAAGCAAGGGGGAGTCTGTATCCCCTCCCTTACCTGTGAAATCTCTGTCAGTCCGTAGATCCCAAATACACACCTGAGTCCAACAGGTGTTATATCATCAGGTGTGTATTGATCAAGGATCTCTGAGCGGCAGCTAATAAGCCATTAGAATGCTTTAAAACAAACAAACAATAGGCAATGAATCAACTGTGATATTTATGAAGGATGCTGACTGCATAGACATTCGTTCAGGAGTGATGATTTCTACATACTTTTCTTCATGCCTAATCTGATTGAATGAACAGCTGTCTTATCAAAATGCCTCAAATACAACAATTATCCAGATATATAATATAAACAGCTATCCAGATTATAATAATGCTTTCTTAACTCTTATCCAGACATATTGATGACTGAAAAGTTGTCCAAATATAAATGCTAGTTAACAGGTTCCATATATCACTAATGCTATTTACTTCATAATGCTGACTCAATCACTATCCAGACATTGTGCCAACTTAACTGTTATCCAGACATAAAGCTGACTTCACAGTTATCTAAAGGATATAAATGCTAACTTAACAGTTTCCATATAAAATGCTGACTCAACAGCTTTTCAGACATAAATGCTATTTACTTCACAGTTACCCAGATATAATGCTGACTCAATCACTATCCAGACATTGTGCCAACTTAACTGTTATCCAGACATAAAGCTGACTTCACAGTTATCTGGATATAAATGCTAACATAACAGTTTCCATATATAATGCTGACTCAACAGCTTTTCAGACATAAATGCTATTTACTTTACAGTTACCCAGATATAATGCTGACTCAATCACTATCCAGACAACTTAACTGTTATCCAGACATAAAGCTGACTCAATCACTATCCAGACATTGTGCCAACTTAACTGTTATCCAGACATAAAGCTGACTTCACAGATATACAGACATGTTGCTGAATAAACATCCAGTTATTCAGATCTAATGCCAACTTAAGAGCTACCATGATATAATGCTGACTTCACAATTATCAAAATAAAATGCTGACAAATAACAATTATCCAAATATAATGCTGACAAATAAAATTAATCAGAATATAATTCTGAATTAACAGTTATTAGAGATATAATGTTGACTTAACAATTATTATATATCAAGATAAAATGCTGATTTAACAGTAATCCAGATTTAATGCTATGTGTAAAAAGGTTTTTTTTCAGTTAATATTGTTGAATTAACACTACCTGAAAATAAATAATGCTGACTTAACAGTTTGCAAGTCATAAATAATGACTAAACAATTAATCCAAATATAATTCTGACTAAACAGTTATGATTTATCTTAATGTAATGCCAACTTAATCCAGATATAATGGTGACCAAACAGTTAATCCAGATATAATGGTGACCAAACAGTTAATCCAGATATATAATGCTGACCAAACAGTTAATCCATAATGCTGACTAAACAGTTAATCCAGATATAATGCTGACCAAACAGTTAATACAGATATAATGCTGACCAAACAGTTAATACAGATATAATGGTGACCAAACAGTTAATCCAGATATAATGCTGACCAAACATTTAATCCAGATATAATGCTGACCAAACAGTTAATCCAGATATAATGGTGACCAAACAGTTAATCCAGATATAATGCTAACCAAACAGTTAATCCAGATATAATGCTGACCAAACAGTTAATCCAGATATAATGCTGACCAAACAGTTAATACAGATATAATGGTGACCAAACAGTTAATCCAGATATAATGCTGACTAAACAGTTAATCCATAATGCTGACTAAACAGTTAATCCAGATATAATGGTGACCAAACAGTTAATCCAGATATAATGCTGACCAAACAGTTAATCCAGATATAATGCTGACCAAACAGTTAATACAGATATAATGCTGACCAAACAGTTAATCCAGATATAATGCTGACTAAACAGTTAATCCATAATGCTGACTAAACAGTTAATCCAGATATAATGGTGGCCAAACAGTTAATCCAGATATAATGCTGACCAAACAGTTAATCCAGATATAATGCTGGCCAAACATTTAATCCAGATATAATGCTGGCCAAACAGTTAATACAGATATAATGCTGACCAAACATTTAATCCAGATATATAATGCTGACCAAACAGTTAATCCAGATATAATGATGGCCAAACAGTTAATCCAGATATAATGCTGACCAAACAGTTAATCCAGATATAATGCTGGCCAAACAGTTAATCCAGATAAATAATGCTGACCAAACAGTTAATCCAGATATAATGCTGGCCAAACAGTTAATCCAGATATAATGCTGACCAAACAGTTAATCCATAATGCTGACTAAACAGTTAATCCAGATATAATGCTGGCCAAACAGTTAATCCATAATGCTGACTAAACAGTTAATACAGATATAATGCTGACTAAACAGTTAATCCATATATAATGCTGACTAAACAGTTAATCCATGATATATAATGCTGACTAAACAGTTAATACAGATATAATACTGACTAAACAGTTATGATTTATCTTAATGTAATGCCAACTTAATCCAGATATAATTGTGACCAAACAGTTAATCCAGATATAATGGTGACCAAACAGTTAATCCAGATATAATGCTGGCCAAACATTTAATCCAGATATAATGCTGGCCAAACAGTTAATCCAGATATAATACTGACTAAACAGTTAATCCAGATATAATGCTGGCTAAACAGTTAATCCAGATATATAATGCTGACCAAACAGTTAATCCATAATGCTGACTAAACAGTTAATCCAGATATAATGCTGACCAAACAGTTAATCCAGATATAATGCTGACCAAACAGTTAATACAGATATAATGGTGACCAAACAGTTAATCCAGATATAATGCTGACCAAACATTTAATCCAGATATAATGCTGACCAAACAGTTAATCCAGATATAATGCTGACCAAACAGTTAATCCAGATATAATGCTGACCAAACAGTTAATCCAGATATAATACTGACCAAACAGTTAATCCAGATATAATGCTGACCAAACAGTTAATCCAGATATAATGCTGACCAAACAGTTAATACAGATATAATGCTGACCAAACAGTTAATCCAGATATAATGCTGACTAAACAGTTAATCCATAATGCTGACTAAACAGTTAATCCAGATATAATGGTGGCCAAACAGTTAATCCAGATATAATGCTGACCAAACAGTTAATCCAGATATAATGCTGGCCAAACATTTAATCCAGATATAATGCTGGCCAAACAGTTAATACAGATATAATGCTGACCAAACATTTAATCCAGATATATAATGCTGACCAAACAGTTAATACAGATATAATGATGGCCAAACAGTTAATCCAGATATAATGCTGACCAAACAGTTAATCCAGATATAATGCTGGCCAAACAGTTAATCCAGATAAATAATGCTGACCAAACAGTTAATCCAGATATAATGCTGGCCAAACAGTTAATCCAGATATAATGCTGACCAAACAGTTAATCCATAATGCTGACTAAACAGTTAATCCATATATAATGCTGGCCAAACAGTTAATCCATAATGCTGACTAAACAGTTAATACAGATATAATGCTGACTAAACAGTTAATCCATATATAATGCTGACCAAACAGTTAATCCATGATATATAATGCTGACTAAACAGTTAATACAGATATAATGCTGACTAAACAGTTAATCCATATATAATGCTGACTAAACAGTTAATCCATAATGCTGACTAAACAGTTAATCCATATATAATGCTGACTAAACAGTTAATCCATAATGCTGACTAAACAGTTAATACAGATATAATGCTGACTTAACATTTATTGATTCATTGTGTTGACTTCAGACATTACATAATACTGAGCTCTGTGAGTGGTGCCTAATGTTTTGATGGCGGTCCTTACTGATCAAAGCATAATTCCAATATAGAACTGTTTTTCCCATCACAACAAGATGAAAACACCGCGCCTACTGCATTGTGGTTCATGTTTCTTTTCTTTGATCCATCTGCCTGATTAATTAAAATAATCTTTTACATAACAGAAAGCATCACTGCAGTCTTGGGTTGATAAGGGATGGCCACTTATGGCGAGGTACCAAGTGTAACATGTATCTTAATTAAACCATATATTATCATTCTTTCAACTTCAGCATCAGGCACAGATGTACTTACTTAATTCTTGAGATACAATTTAAGCAATCAAATGATTTAGCCCAAATTTTATATAATTCTTAAAGGAAAACTAAACTGACAAAAATTTGACATGCTGGTGCATGTCTGAGATATCATGGGTATACACATGTAATGGTATGGTCAGTCATGGGCTAAAGTGAGATATCATGGGTACACACATGTAATGGTACACTCAGACATGGTCTAAAGTGGGATATCATGGGTACAAACATGTAATGGTACAGTCAGACATGGGCTAAAATGGGATATCATGGGTATACACATGTAATGGTACAGTCAGACATGGGCTAAAGTGGGATATCATGGGTACACACATGTAATGGTACAGTCAGACATGGGTTAAAGTGGGATATCATGGGTACAAACATGTAATGGTACAGTCAGACATGGGCTAAAATGGGATATCATGGGTATACACATGTAATGGTACACTCAGACATGGGTTAAAGTGGGATATCATGGGTACACACATGTAATGGTAATGTCAGACATGGGCTAAAGTGGGATATCATGGGTACATACATGTAATGGTACACTCAGACATGGGCTAAAGTGGGATATCATGGGTACACACATGTAATGGTACACTCAGACATGGGCTAAAGTGGGATATCATGGGTACACACATGTATTGGTACTGTCAGACATGGGTTAAAGTGGGATATCATGGGTATACACACATAATGGTACTGTCAGACATGGGCTAAAGTGGGATATCATGGGTACACACATGTAATGGTACACTCAGACATGGGCTAAAGTGGGATATCATGGGTACACTTAAGTAATGGTAGTCAGACATGGGCTAAAGTGGGATATCATGGGTACACACATGTAATGGTACAGTCAGACATGGGCTAAAGTGGGATATCATGGGTACACACATGTAATGGTACACTCAGACATGGGCTAAAGTGGGATATCATGGGTACACACATGTAATGGTACAGTCAGACATGGGTTAAAGTGGGATATCATGGGTATACACATGTAATGGAACAGTCAGACATGGGCTAAAGTGGGATATCATGGGTACACACATGTAATGGAACAGTCAGACATGGGCTAAAGTGGGATAACATGGGTACACACATGTAATGGTACAGTCAGACATGGGCTAAAGTGGGATATCATGGGTATACACTTGTAATGGTAGTCAGACATGGGCTAAAGTGGGATATCATGGGTACACACATGTAATGGTACAGTCAGACATGGGCTAAAGTGGGATAACATGGGTACACACATGTAATGGTACAGTCAGACATGGGCTAAAGTGGGATATCATGGGTATACACTTGTAATGGTAGTCAGACATGGGCTAAAGTGGGATATCATGGGTACCCACATGTATTGGTACAGTCAGACATGGGCTAAAGTAGGATATCATGGGTATACACTTGTAATGGTAGTCAGACATGGGCTAAAGTGGGATATCATGGGTATACACTTGTAATAATACTGTCTGTTGTATGGTCAGGCATTGGTAGTCGGATATCATGGGTATATATTTTATATCATATACTTAAATGCATATTTACATCACACCCCTGAGAGTCTGGGAATCTTTGGATCTCATATCACACCCCATTTCGTTATTCGTTGGCTATTCGTTGGCTATTATGATGTAGAGTTCGGTATGCTTCGTTCAACTCCGATCTCTGAGTATGACATCAAGTAGTTAATACGACGTCAAATTGGTATACCAACATCTGGCGCAAAAATTTCAAAGACGTTTTTTAGGGAGATATGTATTTTTAGGGAGATATGTAAAAGATGGAATAGGTTAGACACAGAGCAATATGTTTACAACAATCATTCATCACATGATGTTTTTTATTGTTTCTTTAATATTTTCTTTAACTACATGATATAAAAATCATAACATGGCCTGACGGCTCTCAGGCTGATATACAGGGACCTCAGGCTTATAAAGGATGTGATATAAAAATTGCCATGTAATAATCTATATTTAGTACTGTCAGTCATGGCTTAGTGTGGGATATCCATGTCACATATTGGGACATAGGTAGATTACATTTATCAATCACTTTCTGTAAAACAATAATCTAATCTGAGTGAGTTTATGTGCAAGGTTTTCGAAAAATGATCACGAACTGAAACAATGCATTCTCTTAAGTAGCGCTGTTTCACTTTAAGTGTTAATGCAGGTAATATAGACGGGTCATATCAAATTCACTTTGGTATATTGATCATAAAAAAGCTCTTATAATAAAATTCAAATGTCAACTGGGAACAAATTGTGAAGATGTTACATGTACAGGCTTTGATAACTAATCAATCAACTTATGAAACAATATTAATATTGTCCGACACATGATATCATATTAATCATTATTGAAAATGCTCTATGTAAACCATTTTTAACAGGCTGAACAGATCTAATAACTCCAAAGAAATTAAACATGTTTTGATGCAATTGAGAGATGCCAGAAAGGGATCAATATTTATTTTTTTTACAAGAAAACAATTTGTAAGAACATTATATAATGTAAACTCCAGGGCTTAACGCCTTTTCTCCTTTTCTTATTGCATTTTAATTCATTTAAAATGCAAAGTATGTCTAACACATTCATTATATTACATGTAGTACTGATAGTAATCAATAATGAATGGAATCATTAAAAAAAACTGCAAAAAGGAAAAAAATATTTAAGACCTTCATCAGCTAGGAAAAATTCTTAGTTTTCTGAAAATGTCAGCATGTTGGATAAAAGTGCAAATGGATGTAGTTTCCTTTTGTAGGGGGATGTTACAGTGACAACCATTACCATTTGACTGCGCCACATCCAGGTGCGAGACATAATGTGTGCAACAATATTGTTCTTGGTTAGGAAAAGCCAACTGAGAGATCTAAAGCATCCCCTAATGACAGCCAATTCAAGCTTAAGCAACTGCATGCAGAGAATGGGCAACTGTTAAACTGTGTAATACGCTGATTGCAGCAGAGGATGTGGTACACCATAGCAGACACTGGTACATGGGACCTAATAGCTTCAATTCCTGGGGACCAGTCTATAACTGGAACCCAATGCATGATTGTGATGTTACATGCCTTCCGTTATGTTTTACAGTCTGCGATTTCATGATTTATATGGCAGGCATATGCATGAACCCAAACAATGGTATGCTCAATTTTCAGGAACCCGCAATTCAAAATCTCAGAATACAAGATCTGAAAAAGTTTAGTCAGCATTTTATGTTTTTGTTGATACTGCTGCCAAAGTTTGTGTTTACACAAAAAATTAGGTAAAAAGTATTAAGTGAGTGCAGAGATGTCAGCAAATCTGATTGATATATAAATAACCCAGTTTCTGATGCTGGATTCCATCAACTGTTGTTAAAAAGATTACATAAACTGCTTATCTCCCGTCTTCATCATACAAAAAGACTCCCATCAACTCATAAATACACAGCCTGTTCCAGACGATTGCCATGGTCTGGCCTCTGCTTGGAAATGAGGTCATGAGAACTCTTCTGACAGAAACCGCAAGATTTCCAAAATATTTTGATTTGCACTTTGTTTTGATGCAAGCAATTCTGCAGTTTTTGGAGACTCTCTTTGGTCTCTAAAAGACTTTCATTTTCCATTGAAGAATGATTAAATTACTATTTGTTAGTTAAGAATAATACAACATTTTTACCTGAATGCTTTTTTTTTGCTTTAGTACAATTCTTCTTTTTTAAAGTGCATAACACTATTTCAAAAAACAGTCAATCCTGCATTTTGATTTTATTCTTAATGTTTTGTAAATCATTCTGTGAAGTTGATGATCAGCCACAGGAATGTAAAATCAGCAAAGTTAATCTTTTGTAATTTATGATGGAAATAAACATCAATACATAACTAGAGGTACTGTGAGCACGCTCACAATTGATACCCCCCCCCCCCCCCCCCCCCCCGCTAAGAAAAAAATCATAACGCGTGTATTTTTGCTATTATAGAAAATATTGGATGAATCTATTTCACTGTCCATTTTCTATAAATAACAACTGCTTTATTATTGAAAACTGTTAATTTTTAGCTTCTAATATTTCCATTAATACAAGACATGACACAGACAGAATTTAGCTTTTTTGAAACAATGACCTTGAACTTTCTCAATTGACCTTGGGCCAAGGTCATGACACACCCTTTCATCATAAGCAATCTTTGTGTGAAATAAGAACTTCCAATGTTTCCCCATAAGAAAGATATGGACCGGACACGAATTTTGCATTTTTTCTGCCAGTGACCTTGACCTTGCCCAAATGACCTTGGGTCAAGGTCATGACACACCCTAAGGTCATAAGCAATCTTTGTGTGAAGTAAGAACTTCCAATGTTTCCCCATAAGAAAGATACGGACCGGACAAGAATTTTGCACTTTTTCTGCCAGTGACCTTGACCTTGCCCGAATGACCTTGGGTCAAGGTCATGACACACCCTTAGGTCATAAGCAATCTTTGTGTGAAGTAAGAACTTCCAATGTTTCTCCATAAGAAAGATATGGACCGGACATGAATTTTGCACTTTTTCTGCCAGTGACCTTGACCTTGCCTGAATGACCTTGGGTCAAGGTCATGACACACCCTTAGGTCATAAGCAATCTTTGTGTGAAGTAAGAACTTCCAATGTTTCTCCATAAGAAAGATATGGACCGGACACGATTGCACAGACGGACGGACAGACAGACAGACAGACAGACAGACGGACGGACGGACAAGGTGATTCCTATATACCCTCCCAAACTTTGTTTGCGGGGGGTATAAAGATGTATACTCAGAACAATATATGATACAAAAAATGATCTCTTTTCAGGAATTAGGAATCATTCTTTCAGTATTCTTAATGAGGTGGTTAAATATGCGGTCAAAGGTGATCAAATCCAATAAAGCCCAAGAGTTTTATGATAGATTTGATCATGCCTGACCATATTTGATCATCTCATCATTAATACAAAGAATGATTCCTTATTACTTATATTTATATAATTTTCAGTAATTGTACCATATTAAAAATATAAAAAAAGTCCTTGATGAATTGTATTAGTCTATAAATTACCGTACGAAATTGATTTGAAGTGTTACCACAGAGAAAGACACTGGAAAATGTAAATATAGGAAGATAAATATTATGGATTTTTTCCCTTCAATTTTGAGTAACAAACATTTACCGGGTATTTAATGGTCAGAAGACATTTACCACTGGGGATTTTTATATATAACTGCTATCGTGTTATCAATATTATCTTATCTTTTTGAGGCTTTTACCAATGTGAAGCAAAATTTGTTTTAAATTCAAAGATTTTTTCCCAGAGAGCCCTTGCTGTCTCAGGCATACATCATTGCCGTTCATGACCCAAAAATTTCTGTTCTAAGAAAGAAAAGAGAACATTTTACAGCTGAATGTCATGTGAATCCAATTTTCAGAAAAAGAATAAAGAGGAAAAGAAAAAAAAACTCCGTCTGGAGCATTTCACATAAAATGTGATGTCATCGTCCATTTATTAAGAGCAAATGTTCAAAAACCGCACAACAGAAAGTCTCGTATTACAGAAATTATACCTTAAACACTCCAAGCTTGATATATTTTGAAGAACTTACAGATGAATTACTGCTTTATCAATTAACAAAAGGCTCTGACGTATACATTTTCTATTGCCATAATCCGCAACACTGAAGATTCACACAGAACTCAACTTTCTTTATTCAACTCAAAAGAAAGAATTTTAATTAACATTAATGATGGGCTAAAAGTACAACGGTCAGATTAAGGATTGCGTCATTATACAAAAGATATCCAAGAAGGAGCAACATCAGAATTAAGAAACCAAACTAAAGAAATCAAGGAAACATAACCACCAAGATATCTGTTATTGACAACCTTAAACCAAACATTTATATAAACATCTGGGTATTCTGCAACAGAAAAAGTACACAAGTACAGTGTATGAATTAACAGAGCTTTGTATTTAGTTGTTTTTAAATAAAGTACATCGGGGCAGACCACTTTCAGAAGTTTTTCAAGTTTCAACAATATTTTATTTCAAAATGAAATAGGATTGGACAGCAGGCATGGCCTATTTTTGTCCTCTCCTTACAGACAAGATAACGTTGTGTAATTAAATTAATATTAATATACTTATGGTGCATAAAAATAATGTCCACTTTCAGAGGGGCAGGGGGATGAGAATCTAAAAATTATTTTGATGTGTCTTAACTTCCTAGACTCACAACAGATTTCTACTGGTCAAGTGCCTAGCCCTGACCTACAACTACTGACTAAAGGAGGCAGACAGGAGGCAGCTCAATGTACCCACTCACTACTCACCCTGGACAGAACCGCTCCACAATGCCCAAATCCTGCTGTGTTCATTATTCATGAGATAATCTAGCTAGTAAAAACATCTTGACTACCAAGAACTGTATCAATCATTGCTGTATTGCTTTTGTTTCTTTTTTGGTATCAATAATTGCTACACAAATATGTGTGTTTGGGTTTTTTAAGATTCGTAGATTATGGAGGTTCTATTTGCATGAATATCATGGCAACGTAAATAGAGATGAGACACATGTTACATGTTCGATCAAAATGTTTTCTTTTTTTAAATAATCATTGGGGTTTTTTTTAAGGTCAGACATCACTTTCCTTGAGCATCTTTTTTGTCTCTCCTCGTAATATAGAGTTCCAATAAAAAATATTAATTTTAAAATTATTCTTAAAATGATTAAAATTTACTCGTATATGATTAAATGTCTAGATGGCTGAGTGGTTAGAACCGTGGCCGCTCACTGCCAGAAGCGTATAGGTTCTAGAGGTCGTGATTTCAAAACCCTGCCCTGGCCAAGATAGAGTTCCAATATAGTGAATTCTGTGCTGTGCTGTGTATTTATTTATTTTTATATCAGCAATTCAAGTGTATTTTCAAGAAGATTATATAGGAAATTGCATACTCTAGTATTTTGCAGAAATGCCTGGTAAGGTATACCCCAATATTTTGCAAGAATGCTTGTCAAAGTAGTAGTAAACCATTAACAAATTCCTGGAAAAAGTAATATAAAATTGAGGAACGTGTCGCCTGACCTTAAAGACAATAAGATGTGGTATTTGATATGGATTTTGTTTTATTTCAAATGTTCATTAAATCCAGCAAGAGAACTCTAATACAATTATATTTGTACAATGCCAATAGGGTCTAGATTTGTTGCCTGCACCATCTCTGGGACCTCAGTGATATCATGATCCTAGTTACAATATTCTCTGAGGGAAACATATAAAACACAATCAATAGAGTTTAATAAGTGCAACATCCATCTCAAATGTCTTCAACACTGAGATTATATGGTCCTACTAATTCACACAGCAAGCTCTGAAAAACAATGAATTATCACTAATAGGACAATGATCACTATAACAGTTCATGCATCGGTCTTGGGGGGGGGGGGGGGGGGGGGGGGTCAGGGGATTAGAATTCCAACCTGGAATATTCAAAATTTTCTAAATTTACCAAAAATATGCCTCAGACCCCCCTCCCAATCCTGGGAAACACAAATATCCTTTATAGAAACAAACCCCCCCCCCTTTGGAGAAAAATTCTCCAAGTCTATCGCAGAGATTAAATTTACAATGCTAAAGTAAATTAGTAGGAGTCTTGTTAACTGATTTTTTAAAAAATATATTGAAACAACTTATTAAAACTAAAAGCCGGCAAACGATATTATGAGCTGTCTCCTGTCATTAATTTCAGTACTTTGATTTTAAACTTCAAACGTATCCAATCAATCAAATATCTGATATCTTGTTTCATTTACAATTTTTTAAATTAGAATCCATATTCCTGTTGCATAAAAGTTAGAACTTTTTGCATTGAACGAGTTCAAAATTTTTGCATTGATCCCCTTCATGTTAAAGCAGGGCTAGTACCAAATGACCTACATACAATGAGTCAATGTTTTCTTTAGATAAACCTTGAGAGTCCATGATGAATGACATATTGAAAAACCATGATTTATTCATTGATAGTTATCAATGCAAACACTGCAGACTTCTCCAGATCTCAAGTATAGAAGATCTACATATAGTAGTGTACACTCAAATTCTCCTATCATCCCTAGCTGTGCATCCTATGCAAGGCTTTTCATTATAAATTTTTTCATAAACAATTTCACAGTGATAAGGGCTAAGGACCACCAGCCAGGAAAGAAATTGAGCTTATCCAATATATCTTAATTTAAAGTCATTATAACGCCAGAGTCAGGGGGGAGTACCCTGCAGTCTTTCTAATCCCTGGCTCCCCGCTTCATCATCAACAAACAAACATCAAAACAGCTGTTCTTCAATTTGCAGTACATCTAGAAACTACTACTCAAACTCTGCCATTAATCTAATCTCTTGGAGAAGGTCGGTGTATTTTCACAGGGGTATCACTGTAACTCCAGGTGCCCTGATAAATCAGTAATTGAAAATCTAAAGAGGCCCCCACTAACACTAATTCATCAACAATGTAATCTTCACAATTGAAGTTTTATGGCCATAGTGTTTTTTTGATTTTTTTAATTCTTTTTTTGTATATGTGTGTGAGGATTTGTTTTGATAACAATGTTACATATAGAATCTGTGTGTATACAGATTAAAGACCATATATATTGCTTCACTGCTGTTACTTTTACTATTAGGACTCATAAAGGTATATTCAAGCTCCGAATCAAGGTGAATTTGCTATAGTTAGTATTACGAATTCATTATATATATGGATATAACAAATTTCAGATATAACAAAATAAATCCATAGGTCCCTAGGATTTCCTTATAACCGTGTTTTACTGTAAAATCATACACATATATTGCAGTTACCATTAATTATACATAACTTGATTTTCCCCTTTGTATATTCTATAACTGGTGTACTGCAACAGATGTCAAAGGTCAAGGTCGGAGTGAATGACTCCCACTGTGAATATCAAAGGTAGCATATATTTTATACCCGAGAACCAGGCAAGACGTTCAATGCTAACAATATAAGAACCTGAGCAGACAGGAGGACCAGTTAACTGATGACAAGAACACATCAGAAGTTGTCACCGCCCTCCTCTCTCCCCTCATCTCCCATTCTACTGCATAAACAACACAACAACAGGTTTATATCCAGAACAGAGGCTGCTGAAAACTACAAAAAAATATCCCAAGACACATGCTTCACTACATAATGGCTCAATTATAAGGACAGAGTTTTCTGAATAATATTATTATTTGACATATTAGAAAACAATAAAACATTGTTGGCCAGTGCTTACATAGATCCACTTTGGGCAGCCACACTACTACTAAAACAATCAAAGGATCGTAAAGTCCCAGCCCTGTATGTCCATTAACAGCCCAGAATGCAATAACGGGGACCAGTTTAATGACTGCCGATTGATGAGGTCTCGGTATTATGTCCCACAGAAACTATTAACGACCCCTGCATAGACAAAGACCCTCTGTTGATCAAAGTTCAGACCTGATTAATAAGTTTACCTAGAAAAGTTGTAACTAAATACCTGATACTAACAGGTGCCCCATCACATCAGCCAAGCGGAGCCTGTGTGATATAGCCAGTGGTCCCAGGATCAAGTCCTCATTTGTTTGCGGCCACATTTGTTTATTTTATATCCTCGTTCTTTCCTCCATTTCCATTTATACACCAAGTGCAATGGCTTACCCTAATAAGTAAATGTATCAAATAATAAATGTATAACATGTATATACTCACTTGAAGAGACAATTAGATAACTGTTGATAGGAGTATACTTAACACTGCAGTGATACTTTAGTACATTGCGAAATGAAGAAGGTAGCCTCAGGTACTAATTTCAAATCTACATGTACTTTGTTGAAGTACATATACTGTATTTATCTGGAGGTTTTTGCGAAAATTGGGAAAATCTGTAACATTTTTTAAATTTGCGTCAGTCATTTTTTGCGATTTAAAAAATTGGTTATAGAAAATGATACAGGATATAATTTCTGCATATTCAAAAATTAGATAATGGCGAAAATTACTGGATACACGGTATATAATGTGGATTAAGTGTATCTTAAATATTCAGTATATTTTTAAAAATAAAATTGATGCCAAGTCTGTTTTTAGATTTGAGTAACCTTAGAATCTACCAAGATGATTAGAATCAGATTTTTAAAAGGGATGACTAAAATAATGATATATCACAATGTATTTTTCTGAAATATTGAGAGTCTGTTTTACCTTACCAAACACAGCCCTGTCTCAGACAGCTGAGATACATTTGGTAAATATTGTTTCCATTTATCATGAAGACTTTGGTCTCGACTGGTAAACAGTGATTCTTAAGCTCAGAATTTCATGAAATTCTTTCTGTCAAATTGAATGTATTCATAAAATACATAGTTTCTCAGGCAAGTTACCATACAAATTCTAAATATATTTCCGAAAAAATGGGAGGGAAGGGTAGACTGACAGACCATAATAAGTACTCTGTCTCTCTTTCTGCCCCTCTTTGTATCCCATCAATACTGTAAATTCCTTATTTTACCCAAGTACTGAATTTCACACTTCCGCTGTTTTGTATCATTTAATCACGAGAATATAAAATCTTAAGAGCCAATTTTCTTGTTATAATTTCCTATAGTTCAAAACTGTCTGAAAAATAAATGCGAGATTTTTTAATCTGCAAAAGTAGCTTTTCGCGTTTTTATGTGGATATTAATTCCTTGTGATTTATTAGGAATCTACAATATGATGTTAATGTAATTCATATTCAAGTATTCTGTTGTCTGTCTTCTTCTCCACTGAGCTGCCCTGTTACAGGAGCAGCCCTATGACAGGTATGTGTCATTCCAATTAATTAACAGTCCCCCAGGTAACACCTGAAGTTGTCAGTCAGGTAATAAACTGGTCGCTGATGGACTTCCTCTACCTATGTACAGCCACGACTTCCTACGACCCCCAGACAAGGCATGCTGGGATGTCATGTCGACTATTTTAAGTTACATAATTGTATCCAATTAACGTCCTGGTTACACAGTTTTTCTTGTTTGCACACATTGGGAGGCCGATCAGGCCAGCATTTCCTTTCTCCTTGAAATGGAAATGAAGTTTAAAATGACCACTGGCTTAGTTCATTTTGGTTTTTTACCCAGAAACCAGACAGCTGTACAATTCTTGTAATATATTCATCTTGAATGCCCTACTATATTTTACTTGTTGGCAAAAGTCAAGGTGATTTAATGCTTTTTATATTATAAAGTCAAGTTGAACCACTCCAACTTAAGTACCTACCTCTACTTAGTGGAGGGAAATGTAGAGAGGTGTCAAGGATCTGTCCTTCACTCTATCAACAGGGCTGGACCGTCTACTCAAGGTCAATGAGTATTTTCTGCCGAGTTGCAAAATACTATTTTCTGCACTCTGTGACGCAAGATATGCCTTAAATTGACAAAGTACATGTACTACTAAAGTACTGTGTAGCACTAATAACAGTCAACATCTTGACCTACAGGAAACACACTGTGTTTAAAGTTCAGTGACCTTGTTATCAGAATCTGACCTTGTGTCCTTCACTACTATCGCTATAGTTACCAGTATGTGCATATTGTCTCCATTCACCAATCTTCTTCCAAAGGAGATCTCTGTGGACATAGATATCTAATTTTCTCAATTCTTAATCTTTTATTCCATTGAACCAGTTTTTAGAATTCTGAAAACATATGGAAAAGGAGAAAATACTAATGTTAAAACATCATTTTTATTCCAATGCTCCTCCTGGTGTCAAGAGGAAAGACAAGACAAGATTCGGCCTAGCAAGATTGAATTCATCAAATATATAACCCCCGTGTTCAATAGTTCATAATAAATTACATGTAAAATACCTCTATCAAAAGCTTTAAACATTTTTTAAAGACACAATATGGACAGAATTAGCAAATATCATTTTTAAAAAAGCCACTTGATGCATGAATAAGACACAATTACTCTATACAATATAAACTACTACATCCCCATACTTTATAATTATGGAAGGATTAGCACACCAGTATCATAATATAGACATATTAGTGTCAGGCTAGAATTGAATCTCTTTAAACAGAGTTCTATAGGACCCTAATGTCATGATCAAGTGAAGCACACCACTTTGAAGCCATCGTAAAAGTGAAACCGTTCTCGGACAGGTGTACTGGTTCATGAACTTCACAAGGAACTAATACTCTGTTCCATGCATAATGTGTCAAAGGAGGGACGCAGTAATATATCTCTATGTCATTCATAAAGATCAAGGCCCAACAGGTAGACTGGTTCCCCTCTAACACTGAATTCGGAAAATCAGCATTTAACATGACTTCGCAAAAGCTGCAACATACATATTTATTATAACACAATCTCTTATTACTTAAATCTAGAACAAAGCTAATGAATTCCAATAGATACTGTAATATCATCAATTTTAAGCCCCTTTAATGCAAAATTAAGCAATGAATTAACAGAAAATGAAAGACAGCAAGCAACACCTACACGTAGGTTTTATTTCATAGGCTGCTTAAAACAGCTAATTCTAGTGGATACACTGACAGACAGATACAAAATAAAAAGACGTCATTCAACAAGAGATTAGGAGACGTTTATGGATCAATGGCCGAGTCCTGAGGAGACCTCTACATCTCCCAATCACCAGAATGTCCACAGTAATTGTATCCACAAAAAGCCTGCGCCGCCGTGGTGATCAAGCGGTAAAGCGTGGGCTTCAGGCTCTGTCCATCGCTGATAGAGCCCCCTATCATCCCATTTACAATTTCAAATCTGTCTCTACAATTGCAGATATGAATTATGAAGCCATTGGGAATTCTCCATTAACCCTTAGTATTTTGGTTTAATGGACAGAAAATTGAGAAGAAATTACTGTTCTTTGGTTAAGTGTTTTTTTTACAATTATTTTTACAAATAACATTTGGTCTGGCTGTATTGAGCAACTGCAGCAACTGTTAGATTTACTGATGCATGTAAAATAGTTGCTGAAATAATGATCATGAATTTTCCGTACTACAATGTTAACTATAGCTGGTGTTAATACAAATCAGCTACCAATAAATAGACCATTTAATCATAAATCTTCTTAATTACCCAAATTAATAGATATTGATGAAAGTTCAAAATAAAAACTGAAATCTTGCTTTCAAAATTTCAAACTTCCAAATCATTACCTTGAACATAGAAAATCAATAGCAAATTTCAAATACAAATGTACTAAAAAAACTTGTATTTCCCTTTCTCTGAATGTTCATCTAGAAGAAACACAACACCACTAACACCAAAAACAAACAAAGGAACATTATATTACAAGGCTTCAATATTACAAAGTCTCTCAACCCTAAAAATCTTGAAACAAAAATCCTTTCTAACACTTTGGAGTGGACAATTAGTCCCCAACCCGACCGTAAATGTAGACAAATGATGCCTCAATAGATCTATTCTAATTTAGAGAGTATTTCATTAGGAGCTAAAAATATTTACACTAGCAGAAGGATCCCTGTATCAAAGTTGATAAAGTATAAGTAAAGTAGTTTATTACAATAAGATGTTTGATCATGTCCAATGTGCTGATTGAGATCTGTCCAAAGTTTCTACTTCTGTTCAGTAAATCATACATGAAGGTCCATTGATATAATTCAACTGAGGAGAAAACACTCAGTTTTATATGACAAAATGTCAGAATAAATCACCCACCATCTGGGATTGAGACACACTTCTGGATGAACTTGCCCGCCATCCAAAAAGGTAGTTCTAAGAAAGTTTTAGCAAAAATATGAAAACTTCATTTTTTTTTTTTTCTTTCTGTTATGCTTCTGCTCCTCGATAAAACCATGAGATAATGCATGGAAATCAGGACACATAATGACACTATTTGGTTTGACAACACACCATGACCACATTTTATGATAGATCACGAAACAGCTGTTAAAAAAAAATATCCATAGGGGTGATAAGTTTGTTTTCTGAAAAAGCGGATTTTATGTTTAAAAATATTTGTAAACAACCACATGCAGTTCGCAAAACTTCACACGCAAAACAGGGGGATATTTCATGTTTTTATCATAATAAGACATAATTGTACCAGTATATTTCGTAAATGTTTAAAATATGTGGTTTGACTTTTTTTCATAAATCAGTGTTAAGAAAATGAAAGCAAACTTTAAAAACTCAGCTGTAGTTAGTTTGTGGCTTCAATTTTCTCAAACATACAGCAACACGATCTCCAGTATGTGATGTATTCATTAAAACCACACAAAAGACCAGAAATCGTAATGAGTACCACTTGATGTTTGTTTTTTATACCGTTCGATAATGGCCTGGTCATGATGAAGCAGTCTCCAACCGAGAGCCAAGCATTAATGGGTCCTCCGACAACTCACGGGAGTGAAACAGGATCAGCTACATAGAGCCTTGTATCTTACAAAATAATGCATAAGGGGCATTTCAAATCTCTGCCATGATCACAGGGGCTCGTCACGAAGTTTTTTCTACCTTTTATATATACCACCTCTATACTATAAAATACATTGTATTTTATAGTATAGAGGTGGTATATATAAAAGGTTGAAAAAACTTCGTGACGAGCCCCTGTGCCATGATCGCAATAAAACCGTCTCCTTCTGTGTTACCTAATTTCTTGGGGTTGCCTCTTATAGTCCCTGCCTAACTGCTACGATGGGCATTCAATATACTGAACATTATGTCTGACAGGCCATCATCTCTGCAAAAGCATTATCATGATATGAAAATAAGTGTTTATCTGTATAATTGCCCCTTTAGCAGTTGGCCAAGTTGCTTATTTATTGCTTCATTTTTTGTTGTATCTTGTTATGCATATGCTGCAATCTTGTTTCATTGGTAATCTATCATCACTTCATCTAAACCATTCGCAACTGTTTTATTGTGCAATTTTTTGTAAGCAAATCCTGAAACTCTGGAGTTTGCAGATTTAAACTAAGATAGGAAAAAAATATTGCTATATTTTCATATTTCAAACAAAGAGTCCAGCCTCCAGCAATACTGTATTAAATTTATTGAAACATTAATTTTTCAATATTTCATGATTTGATTCAGAAGCCATTAAGTCGTAGTCTTCGCCAGAGGCTGAAATTGTGCAGAAATAATTATATAAAAGCTCGTAAAACATCCGAGAATTTCACATCCTCATAGTAGCCTTGGCACAGTTCCTCGTAGCAGATATTTCTAACATTAATCAGTTATCATACAACATGATCTATATTGGTGTAGGCAATTTTTAGGCTCCCAAATCTCAGTTCTCCACAAACCATCACTTGGTTTTTATAATCGTGTGTAAACATCGCCAGACACGGATGATTTTTATCGTAATCAATTTAATTCTGAGCATGATCGGTAATATCAGTCACGGTTTGGAAGTGACAGCATTATGTGCGACATTTAGTGTTATCGCAGTGAAAGCCTTAACCACTGTCTGTATCATATCTGTGCATGATGAAATATTATTTTGATGATTCGAGTACACACTTCAAAATAAATTGGTTGGCACTAAATATGTTTATCTTCTACACTGTGTGAAAATATGTCCCGTCTTTCACAGAAGTAGAGCATAAATTGAAGCTAAAGAAAGCACCCCTTTAGCCCCCCCTGTATACACAGATATCAGAGCTTTTTTTTATATAAACATAAATCTTATGTTTACTCGAGCCCTCCTCCTGCCCCATTCATACAGATACAATGGACTTACCATCCCATATATGAAAAAAATACTTAACACTTCCTTTACCTGGACAGATATCTTGATTTCTTTACAGACTACTTGACATGAACATATATCTGTTCCTCTTAAGTATGGACATAAATCGAGTTATCTTGATATAAACAGATACCTGGACTTCCATTAACAGATACCAGGACTTCCATTAACAGATACCTGGACTTCCATTTAAAACAGATACCTGGACTTCCATTAACAGATACCTGGACTTCCATTAACAGATACCTGGACTTCCATTAACAGATACCTGGACTTTCATGGACAAATATCTGGTTTTCCTTTATGACAATCACTAGTATTGACACTTTCATGGACAGATATCTGGTTTTCCTTTATGACAAACACTAGTATTGACACTTTCATGGACAGATATCTGGTTTTCCTTTATGACAAACACTAGTATTGACACTTTCATGGACAGATATCTGGTTTTCCTTTATGACAAACACTAGTATTGACACTTTCATGGACAGATATCTGGTTTTCCTTTATGACAAACACTAGTATTGACACTTTCATGGGCAGATATCTGGTTTTCCTTTATGACAAACACTAGTATTGACACTTTCATGGACAGATATCTGGTTTGCCTTTCTGTAGATCAAACAATGGACTTATTTCCCCAATTCTTCATATTAACCAGATACCTGGGTTACCTTTAAATTGATGGAAATCTGGGCTTCATTCATAAAGACATATCAGATACATCATGGGCTTCACATTTATATTATAAATATCTTGCTTGTTATTTTTTGAATGGACAGATATTTGGCTTTCCTTTTCATGAAGACATCTGGGCTTTTTTTATTTGGACAGTTATATTGACTTCCTCTTTTTGACAGTTTTTCTGGACTTCCACCAACAGATATCTAAGTTTTACCATAGAATAGTACACATGTACTTGAATAGATATCTGGGCTTAAACCTACTTTTAAGAGATATATGTGCCTTATTAATACAAACAGATAACTGGGCCACAATGTGGATATCAAATAGATATCAAGGCTAATATTCCAATAGAAGGATGCAACTAAATGTCCCAACATTTCAATCCCTTCATAAATCAATGAACAGATTTAATTTGTGCTTTGCTCCAGGAAATGTTTCACTGTGGGTTTTCCCTTGAGAACACAAGTAACTGATGTCTGTAGCTTTCAATGTAAAAAGTGATACATTATTCATAACATGTAGAAAATATGATCAGTAGTTCTACAAGTATATATTGGCCTGTTCCTTTCTCTGATGACTATAGAAATAATCACTGAAGTGGCAGTGTAGAATTTAAGGTATGCAATCAATAGACATAGCATTAGAAGTACTCTTACAGCCCTTACATCTTGTGGTTGCTCCCACCTAAACACCTTCACATAACACAGGTGTTCACAGGTACATGTACAATGATGTCGGGAATGGTCCTGTTGCTATGGCAGCAAAAGCCGTCACTCCTAAAACCCATTCCTTGGTTTTGACAGAAAGTTGACATCACAGGATGAAAAGCTTCCAAGAAATTAAGTTAACACTGACATCAGAGAGGTGGGAGGGAAAGTGAAATATCAGAACAATTAACATGCATTTCACTTTACAGATTGGCTTTTGATGGATGAAACTGACATGCGAATGTTCAATATGCTTACATAATCTAAAGCTGTGGACAATTTGGTGTAAACTCGAGGATTAAGTCATGCATTAACACTCAATTTCCACAGAGGAAATCCCAGAGTGGAATCGGACATTAAAGAGAGAAATTTAGGGTGGGGGGTTCTAAATTACAGTGTTTGATTCCTCAACAAATCAAACACAGGGTTTTACAATTCGACGACAGCGATGAGAATGGCTGTTCTTCCTTGCTTCCTTACATCGGTTTACATCTCACATGCTGCAATTTGAGACAGAAAAAAAGAAAGATTGAAAAATGCAATGTGTGACCGATATTCATCTAAATAGTAAGGTTTTATGAAATATCAAGAACCATACCAAAGTGTCAGATATAGTCATTTACATCTATATAATAAAAACTCTGCATTTTGTAAAAGAAATTCTACAGATTGATTTCATTGCATTTTTTAATAATACCCAGAGGGGAGAATGGAAAATGGTGTTCCGGAATAATAGGCTTTAATTGATGACGGATCAAAGGCAGAGAACTGGTTCAGGAGTATTAGTTATGCATTAGCCGAGTAAAAGGAGAGGAGCCTTGATCTGATCCGAGCTCTGATGCTGAGATTCGACTTCACAGATAAAAATTTCATCCTTTAAATTCAGTTATTTTGACACCTCATATCTCATAGCCAACAAAGAGGGCTAGAATTTAGGCTTTATCCTTCATGAATTAAATAAAGCAAAAAATTTTAGGGGAAAAAAGGGAAAGTGCAATCCTTAGCTGTAGGAATCGCTGTCTTGGAAGTCTTCATCATTGAGGACTACTTTAATGACTCTTTAATCAGATGAATGACAAATGGACATGTTTTGTTCATATTATACAATGAATACTCCTGGTGGTTCAAATTTTGAAAAATGTAATTCATAACACGATTTCGTTCATTACGATCTATTTCTTTATTTTTAAAAGTACTTTCAGACCAACCTTTAAGATAAAATTGTTATAGTGCAAGGTGTAGTTATTAAAAAAAGCAGACAAAGAGCTTGAAGCATGTTGTAACATTAGCCTCTGCATTATTAATTTCTTTATAATATCATTTTCATAAAGGCTTATCATCTTTCAAATCAAATAATGAAAAATCTGTTAAATAGGAATTGATTGGATAAAAAGAGAAGAGAATTCATTTGTCTGCGACTTCCAGGAACTTGTCCATTGGATTACCGATTCCTCCTTCACATCGAGAGAATTACGCTCACTCCCTCGCACCATCCCTGTGTCAGAATGGGTATGAACTGCCCACACCTGGGTACTTCTACAGGAACATGTCCATTGGATTACCGATTCATCCTTCACCTACAGTCCACTCCCTGTAACTGTGAGAATTACGCTCACTCCCCAGCGCCACCCATGTATCGGTATGAACTCCCCACACCTGGGTAATTCTCCCCGAGATCAATAATATCTTGAGAATGTACAGACAATAAGGAGCTAGTGTACAGATTTTCGTTAACCTAAAAAAGTCCTTCTGATATTGGAGTGTACTAGCTGAAACAGACTGAGTTGCTCTCCTAAAACCATAGCCTCCCTGGTACCATTACAGAACTATTGACTCCCATACACTTGGGATCATTAGGATGGTCCCCTCCTACTACTCATTAACTCAGACTATGAGTTAGGTGATCAATAAACAATTTGCTGACACGCCTTTGCTGTCCCTTTCGTCTAGCCATTATATAAATCTTATTGATTTCACCATTCCCTGGTCGCAGCTGCGGACGAAATCAGTTCCTGCGACTTCTATTGAATATTACATGTCAACCATGTGTTCCGCGACCATTCGTCATAACAGCTATCTTAGAAGGATTCAGAAACCTTTTCCATGCTATGTTTTTATTGTTAACCACGGGTTTTACGTTAATGATATTCTGGGATGGAGAAATCAATGACAGAAATGTTATTCTGTATTTCACTTGGGAAAAAAATAACCGATTTACAAACAAATTGAAATAATAGGTTATTCTAGTAATACAATACATCAGCATTTATACTCTCAGAAAATGACGGTGGGGTTTTTCTTTACAGTGAATATTTCAGCTGTAGATTCCTAATTATACGCGAGGAATTAATGTCTGCGAAAAATAACATGAAGCAAATCTCACAGATTTTAAAGTCTCACATTTATTTTTTTTTTGGATAGATGTATATAAACTAAATAAAACTATGATAAATTTTAGGCATAATTATGCAATTTTAACATTCTATATATTGATATGCAAAGTGATTGAATTGCGAAACTAAGGTACTCACACAAAATAAGGAATCTACATTATTAATAAGACTACAGTCTTAATTCAAAACAGTATCAATTAGACTTCAGTCTTAATTCAAAACATTATCAATTAGACTACAGTCTTAATTCAAAACAAATGACCACTTTCCATGACAATTTCTTTCAAATCACCATTGATTCCCATCAATACAGCTTCATTGTAGGTATATCTAAGATTAGTTTGATATACTCAGGTCCCCAAGATAATTCATTAAACATCATCTGAGCCAACAAACTGTGTAATTATTAATTTCTAAATGATATGAATCTCTGTCTCGGTGAGCCCTGAGGATCCCAGGAAATCATTCTATACTGGGAAATCAGTGGAAAATCTCCTGAATTGGGAAATCATTGGGAATTCATTCTAATATATTTGGAAATCATTGGGATTTCATTCTAAAATATTTGGAAATCATTGAGATTTCATTCTAATATATTTTGAAAATCATAGGGAAATCCTTGGAATTTCATTCTAATATAATTGGAAATAATAGGGAATTCATTCTATATCAGGAAATCATAGAGAATATTCATTATAAAGTATTACATGTATAAGGAAACGATTAGAAATTCATTCTATATTGTGAGACCATTGGGAATTCACTCTGAAAGCATTGGGAATTCATTCTATATTGAGAAACCATTGGGAATTCATTCTTTATTGTGAGACCAGTGGGAATTCCTTCTATATTAAGAAACCATTGGGAATTCGTTCTATACTGAGAAACCAGTGGGAATTCCTTCTATATTGAGAAACCATTGGGAATTCATTCTATATTGTGAGACCAGTGGGAATTCCTTCTATATTGAGAAACCATTGGGAATTCGTTTTATACTAAGAAACCATTGGGAATTCATTTTATACTAAGAAACCATTGGGAATTCATTCTATATTAAGAAACCATTGGGAATTCATTCTATATTGAGAAACCATTGGGAATTCGTTCTATATTGAGAAACCATTGGGAATTCATTCTATACTGAGAAACCATTGGGAATTCGTTCTATATTGAGAAACCATTGGGAATTCATTCTATACTGAGAAACCATTGGGAATTCAGTCTTTATTGAGAAACCATTGGGAATTCGTTCTATACTGAGAAACCATTGGGAATTCATTTTATACTAAGAAACCATTGGGAATTCATTCTATATTAAGAAACCATTGGGAATTCATTTTATACTAAGAAACCATTGGGAATTCATTCTACACTAAGAAACCATTGGGAATTCATTCTATATTAAGAAACCATTGGGAATTCATTCTATATTAAGAAACCATTGGGAATTCATTCTTTATTGAGAAAGCATTGGGAATTCATTTTATACTAAGAAACCATTGGGAATTCATTTTATACTAAGAAACCATTGGGAATTCATTCTTTATTGAGAAACCATTGGGAATTCGTTCTATACTGAGAAACCATTGGGAATTCATTTTATACTAAGAAACCATTGGGAATTCATTCTATATTAAGAAACCATTGGGAATTCATTCTATATTGAGAAACCATTGGGAATTCATTCTTTATTGAGAAACCATTGGGAATTCGTTCTATACTGAGAAACCATTGGAAATTCATTTTATACTAAGAAACCATTGGGAATTCATTCTATATTAAGAAACCATTGGGAATTCATTCTATATTGAGAAACCATTGGGAATTCGTTCTTTATTGAGAATCCATTGGGAATTCGTTCTATATTGAGAAACCATTGGGAATTCATTCTTTATTGAGAAACTGTTGGGAATTCATTATATATTGAGAAACCATTGGGAATTCATTCTTTATTGAGAAACATTGGGAATTCGTTCTATACTGAGAAACCATTGGGAATTCATTTTATATGAAGAAACCATTGGCAATTAGGAAATCATATGAGAATGTTCATAATACCGGTATATTAGGAAATCCTTCTTACAATTCTTTCTTACATAGAATTGTATTGGAAAGTTATTTGGAATATCATATTTTATACTAGTGTGAATATTATATATAAGGAAGTAAGTGGGAATAGTTTTATAAAGGGGAAATTGTTTGAATACAATTTTATTATGAAAAATTTTTGGAAGTTTATTCTATGCCGTATGGGGGAATCATTTAAGATTTCTGCAATTTATTGAGAACTCATTGAGAAATAATTTTATTTGGGGGAATCATTGGGAGTTTATTCTGTATGAGAAAACATTTACAGGTAGATTTCTGCTAAAGTAATGTGTTTGATGGATGTTTACTTTATATTAGGGCTTTGTTGGGAGTTTATTCCATATTTGAACTAAGTGGGAAATATATTATACATGTACATAACTGGTGTTCCTTGGGTCAGTTGACTCTATTTTGGAACACAGACCTTGATACAGGACCTTTGATTTTAAATTGGCAGTTTATTCTATACGTGTATTTGCGTTTCATGTTATTCTGATCAAGAGTAACTGAGATAGCAGTAGTGGCTGTCTTTAATTTGGCGACATCCCAATACATCTAGAGATAGGTGGTCAATTTCAGATAAACTCGCCCTACAGGGATTACACAAGTTTAGGGTTAGCTCCTGCTTTTGGCACTGTCTCAAGGTCACAGCTTTTGTTTAGGTTTGTCTACAGTAAAAATGTATATTGTTAGATTGATCAGAGTCCATCGAAAGTCAAAACAATAATTTTGACACAACCTTGAATGAAATTCTGGGATTGTATCATCTTCATGTGTATGTGTGAGTCCCATGTTACGCTACATCTGTATCTCTGTACTCAAAAGATGTGGGCTTTATATAATTAAGAGTAGAAGTATTGATGAACTTTAGGAAAAACCAAGACAACCTTGACACAGATAGATTACCGACCCAGTGCTTTCCTACTGATCACACCCATCACCCAAACTCAACTTTGGAATCATTTGGCAAAATTTACCTGGCAGACGTCATTTCTGGTTCTATTTTTGGGACGATGGCGAGTTTCTGGCTTTGTCTGCTTCTGCTTTAACGTTTTAAAACATGCCATAGCAGGGTTGCCAAAACTGACTTCATTCTGCACACAACTTTTGGGAACCAATGTCACCCATCTCTAGTCCTTATCAGCATGTCACTGACGGGGTCCATCAAAACATTACCTGTAAAACAGGTGAAAAGAAAAAATTATCTGTAGCTAGCTCAGGTAAATCAAATCAGCTAAATGAAGACAGTGCCTTAAAGGCAACAATTTGGGGAGGGGGGGGGGGGGGGGGGGGGGGGGTTATGTATCTGTTAATAAATAGTCTTTACTTTATATTGCAGGACTGATAGACTGTAGTGAGGAGCTAGAAAGATACAGCCCCACTTTCTTAAGGAATGAATTCAATATTTATTTGTTTTATACGATATAAAATGGTTTGAGGCAGTTTACGCTTTATAAACCGCAAGGCGGTTTATAAAAAAGTGTAAACTGTTTCAAACCATTTAATTTAATTTTTCAACTCTTCATTGTAGATAAAAACGGTCATTTGACCTTTAAAATGACGTAAAATTGTACAAAATTCAAACTTAACGTCAAGCATATTGATACATTTTTGATGCTAGTCTTATTATGACGTAAGCAACATTCTTTATACCATATAAAATTAAAATTTTAGCCAATCAGAAAGTGCGTTACAACCACAATTAAATTATTAGTAAATAAACAACAATTTCCCCCATCCATGCTGTCTACTAATAACTCCATCCCAACCACTAACCCCCACTCCATGCCCCACATACCCCCCAAACCCACATACCACCCCCACTCCATGCCCCACATACCCCCCAAACCCACATACCACACCCCCCCCCCCCCATCCCACATACCATCCCCCATCCCATGACCCTTTAGTCCCTCTTTTCCTTGGATCATGACTCCACAGTGCTAGTGCTCTGATTCAGATAAACAGCTGCATTTATACATTCATTAAAGGTTGTGCAGGCCAGACGGGCTCTTGTAGTTTGATCATAATCACACCCAATCACCAACTGTCCATTACTGATCCATACACTGTTAGATATACCTATGCAATGACAGCATGTACTGTCTATATAACTAGCTACAGTATGCTGTGTAGGGAGAGGGCAGACTAGGTTCCGAATCTTGTTGTATTACTGTGCAAAGTACGTCCAAACCAACTATAAAACACCATCTAACAATTACTCTGTTCATGGTATTCATCATCTATAGAGTCATTTCACGATATGGCTTGAGCTATTAAGTCATTTCATAAAAAACAACAAAACATGCAGCTTACATACTGTAAGTCATTTTAATTCCACAGTGTTAAAATTTCACGAATTCTCAAAAAGAACCAGTCACGATGGTTTTAATTTCACGCTCCTAGAAAACCAGTTGATCAAAGTATTAGCAATAAAACGTTTTTTAAAAATTCATGTTAATATATACAATTGGTTTATCTTAGCAGAAAAACGATCAATCGCGAATATAGTGAAATTAAAACCATCGTGATTATTTGCTAATCTACAGTATACAGTTGGTATGTACAATTATTCCTCTTTGACATGCTTGTTATTTGTTAATAAGTTTGGTGATGAATGTTCCTCGGACATCCCCTCGTCAATCAGGACAAACGGGGAACCTTTCATTACATGCTTCACAGTAGCCCTCAACACTGTCACAGGTTTATCTGACCGTCACTCAGTCACTTATCACTGCAGGGAAGGGAACAACCTGTGAAAACCTGACATAGTTTCTTTCACATTTTATGAACACAGTACTACATGTAGTAGTAGAAGATTGAAAATTGGAACACTTCTTTGTGTCCGCAGACATTTAACTTTTTAGGGAGTTTACAGGTGTTATATTTTTTTATCTTCTGATCTTGAATCTTCTGTGAGAATATCCTTGCTTGGATCAATTTTTTGTTTTTAATTTAGGTATTTCCCCCCAAGATTAATGTTTATGACCAATTGGAGAACACACGTACTGATGTTATGTAATACATATGCACACCCTGTACAAGTGTACAGTGCTAAACTAGCAGCGTTAACCAGCTGCTTACATGTTTACATATTCTGGGATTGGTTGAATTACCCTGATCAGAGTTCCGGTTACATGCAGTGTTTTCATACAGGTACACATAAGTTAAGAACACTGCAACCAATCCACTACCTGCAGACCAGTGCAAAGGTTTAAAACTGGTCACAAATTAGTTCACCGCTGTGGGTTGGGGGGGTCCAGTATATCAAACTTAGCATTGATCGCAGCATTAAAGGTCTATTTACACTGTGTGTGTATTAAGTCCGATTAACAATAGAACATAGAAATACGAAGCTCAAATTTTCTCCTTATGGCATTGACATAGAAATATAAAAACCATCTACTGGCATCTATGTATACATGTATGGCCATTAGACAATTTCTTCTGCCTTCATATAGACAAAAACATTTTCCTTAATATTTTAGCAGTCATGTCTTCACTAAGAGTATAGAAGATGGGCATATCAATTTAAAATCACTTTTCAGTGTCAGTATTTCTCATTAGTTGTACTGTTTTTACAAGTTGTCCTGCTTTCATTCCCTCCTTCTCTCTCCCTTTAGATCTCTGGAAAATAAAAACATGAATTACAACCCCCACCCTCTCTCTCCTCTCTCTCTCTCTCTCTCCTTCCTCTCTCTCTCTACTTCCTCTCTTTCTCCTCTCTCTCATCACTCTTTCTCTCCTCTCTTTCTCTCCCCCTCTCTCACTCCTCTCTCTCTCTTTCTCTCTCTCTTTCTCTCTCAATCAGGGTTCCTGACTGTCAGAGGCTCTTAGGTAACCCCTGACCCCCGACCTTATATGAAAGCTCCAAGTGGCTCTATGCCTTTTGGCTGACCTTATCTACAGCTGCCATTAGCTCTGTCTTCTGTACCGCTAAACAAGATAAGTCACAGTGTTTACTAACGGTAAATAATTGACTTCTTTGCCATGTATAAACCCATGTTGTTCACTTTCAAAAGTCATGATTTTGCAGATGATGCACCTCAATGAATAAGGAGTCAACTGTTTTGAAAATTTCTATTCTAGAAAATAAAATTAACCCTGGCAGATCTACTGTGAATTCACCTAAGCCTTATCATTATCATGCATAAAATTACCAGTTCTGTGAATACACAGGAACTATTTTATCCAAATTTTAAAAGAGTTTTAAAAATGCTGAATTTTAGAATTATAATTAGAATCTGCCCTGGTTTAAAATATCTGCAGAGAAAATGCACACCAAAAAAATAAAAAAAAATATCATGACCCCTGGAGTGTTAGTACGAATTGTTTGCACTGTTGCATTTGTAGATATATACATTGTTTCTTTCTTTTTTAATTTTCAAAAAATTCACACAGGAAGGTTTTATTCATTTAAAATATGCATAACTAATATTTTAATAGGTTCAAACCATACAAATCTAAAACGGCACACTGGCTTTATAAATATAATTCATCCAAAATAGCTCACTTTGTTCCACATCTCCATAGCATTCAGATCATACCATCTCCAGCTAATGAAATTAAATTTAAATTTAGCAAATTAAGATGTCTGTCCGCTAATTAGTTGGAATTAACATTAAAGTCTGTCACGTTTAGCTGTTGCTCACGGGGCCTGACACCTTTGTTCCTGCTCCATGACAGCTTTGTGAATGAGACCCAACTTTCCTCTCTAGGAGACCCCCTGACCCCCGCCAGACTGTTAGCTCTTTCAGGGTGATGTGTTTCTATTCTGACCACTTACTGATAATTTACCTCTCTCTGTTTCTCAAACTTCAAAGTACGGATCAGCCAGGCATCGTTACTTCTGACAAGGGTACTTTCATGCTTCGTTAGAGGCGAGGTTACTGAAACCTTAAATCTCTCTCTCTTTCCTCTCTCTCTCTCTCTCTCTCTCTCTCTCTCTCTCTCTCTTCCATTGAGCTGGCCCCAGGATCATGAAACTGTCTTATTGTCATTTGATTGAACACATTAAATCAAAGAAATGCTATTGAATTAAAATGTGTCTCAATATGTTTGATGATACGTTATAATTTTATAAATGATTGAAAATTAGATGCGAGTCTAAGAATGAATCTTGATCCCGAGGCCTGGTGTATAAAAAATTTCTTTCTTAATATTATTGAATTGCCTTTGTATCAATCAATTAACAGAAAGCATCTATCCTCTCTGCCTAATGTCGTTTTAACAAAAGCTGATTGGGCGATCTCAAACTTACGTCATAACAGAGACATATTATGTCTCTGGTCATAATGATTTATAGAAAATATTCCTTGAATACTTTTATTTTATTTATAAAATAGGCAATATAGTGTCTACATTATCAGATTACGGGACAATTTCAGGACTGAGATTTAAGATTTCAATCCATTTTTTAAAAAATCTTTCACAGAATTGAAGTTTTTTCAAAGGCTCTTCATCAATGTGTATTAGCAAGGACCTACACACTATATTACTATACACGTCCCTGGTGCTACCAACAGTCATTACAGTCGTCGCACGTGTAAACGACATAACTTCCGCGCGTGCATTCAGACTCCGTAAATCACATAGAAATATTTCCTGATTAAACTTCGAAGAAATATAGGCCATTATATGCAGTTATGAACAACCCACGCCATACAAGCAAGCTAACCTGTGGTCAGACAGGAGGGCCATTGCCGCTGACAGAATTTGTCCCGGGGTGACGGACCAGACGTTGTATTACCTAACTACAGAGCTGGGCAGCACGAGGCCAGAGTCGGCACCTTTCACATCCATCAAACGCTTTGAAGCATGCAGCCATAAAGAGAATGACGGCCGAGGGTGTCCGAAAGAGAAATGATATGTCGCGGGAAAAAGAGCGTGAATGACATACATGGCCTACTTTGAGTTGCAGCTGTTCATTCAAGTCCTCTAAGGGGGTTGACCACAATAAAAAAAGACTTTTGATAGATTTGGACTTCGAGGTCCATGTTTCCGCTTCTCACCCTGGCGTGGGGATAGTACTGATCACGGAAGGTCAGAGACTTCATAGTCTCATGTCTCGCCAGCCTCCTCCACAGCCAATGGTTTATTAATCAGAACTCGTCAGCAGAAATTGACAGATAATGCGTAGTTTTGCTTTGTTGCATTTTTAATTTGTATTCATCAACAGGTCCCCAATCACACGTAATATAAGCAGTTATCAAGGCTTCTAACGGTAGACCTTCTCTTGAGGAGAATGTATGAATGGTATGTACATCAACATGTATTGGTGTGGACGAACAATACTATGATATTGTTTGTATAGAGCCAAAATCTGGGAACCTTGTGTATATAAATAAGGGTTATATTATATACTCGTTACAAGTGCCATTTATCAAACGATGGACATTTGTATTCTATCTGTCTTTAAAATAAAGTAAGCGTCTGTTTCATTTGGTTTGAGAAAACAATTGAAAGTCGGAAAAGGATTGAATAAACCCTAAATCTCTCTCTCTCTCTCTCTCTCTCTCTCTCTCTCATAACAATTGTCAGTAAGTTAAGATCTAGAGCAGTAATAAGCTGTAATCTATACAAGTTAACACTTCATTATCACACAATATACCCAGTATTTAGCTGTCACCAAAACATCACAGAGAAGGGCTGATCTCTTCTCACTTTGGATTCAATGGCCCCCTTCTTCTCAGTATAAATATTGACAGTGTTCAGAAATAAAACCTTCCAATACCTTAGCTGTTCTCCAGTACTAATCAAAAACAATCGTTCCTCAAGCCCCTCAAACACCCCAATCAATACATGAAGCATTATCCTGTATATAGTAGCTCTCAATTATTAACAATCTACCAGCTATCCTAGCTTCACTGATGTAGCCCTGGTGCTCATTTTCAGGCTTGAGTCCATAAACAAGTTTTATTGCAAGGGTGTCCAACCGTAATCCTCTCTAGCCTACCTCCTCAGAATTCTAAAAACCTCTTGGTAAAAAAAAAATAATAATTTTAATTTGTTAATAATTTAAAACTCTGATACTCTAATTCTAGCCCCCCCCCCCCCCCCCCCAAAAAAAATTAATAAACTTTAGTAAACAAAAATTAAAGATCGAGTATTGACATTCAGTCTAAAGCAAAAGAAAACATTTGTGACGGTCAGACCGGTTCGAATACCGGCGCCAGATAGCTCAGTTGGTAGAGCACCTGACTAGAGATTCAGGGGGCCTGGGTTCGAAACCCGGTCTGGTCCGTCATTATTTCTCCCATCCCGTTACACATCATTACCTCATGGAAGTAGGGGACCTTCGATCTACCATATACATATACCTTTCAACAGCTTATGAAAGGGGTCCAGGAATCTTATTGAGGGATATGTCCTATGTTCATTACACGTGTTCAGATATAAAGATAGAGATTTCAGACCTGTCCCTAACCCCCTCTAGATCCTATTATGATACTCGAGTATTTCACATTTCAGTGAAGCGTTTTAATTAACTCCAGTACCTCAATCTTATTATCTTAATATTGAGTTATTATAAGTTATTATATACAACTTGACTGTTTAGTGCAGAAGATAATTCATGTCTTTATTCTGGGGGGTTGGGGGGTTGGGGGGTTGGATAGGAAGAAGATTTTGTTGAAATGCTATATATTCACCATGGGTGAGGAAATATACACCTGCACTACAGCATCACACTGTATGGAATGCTGGCTGTACTTTTCTGCCCTCAGATGGTATCAGACTCTGTTATACTTGGGACTTCTCTCTACTGATGGCTATCACTCCTGTTGATGTAACATCTTCCCCGGGGACAGCCTGTCGTGTAATCCTGTCCATACTTACACCAGTAATTACAGAGACACAGAACCTCACTCATTCAGGTTTGGTCTGTCCCTCTGCATGTGTACCTATCAGACACAGTAGTGATCTAAATAGGAGGGAAACCTAGATCTAATCGGGGCACTATGAAACAAACCAGACAGAGGGAATGTTTCCCTCGGTTCAAATATATCTAGGCTAAGAATAAGTTTTCTGGAATACAAAGCCTTGTCCATATTTGGGCTGGTCATGTATTTGGTAGATCAGACTTTTTACGTCAGAGTCATATTAAAATAAAGTTCGAAGCATAAAAAAAAATTGAAGGCGAGAATTAATATGAGGTGGTTGTCACCTCGGCTTGAATCATAAACTCTGTACAATTCACACAGTCTGCTCCATATCTATTTTGGAAATAACATACACAACTGAAAATACCATGCTACGCAGCTAAATTGGTTGGTAAAGCGTAAACCATAATTAAACTCTCGGAAATTTTTCTTTTATGTCTTTTATGTCTTAATCTTTATTTTCTTCTCGAAGTGAAATAACTGTATGCCACTCGAGGTAATTTTAACCACAAACGAATTTGGTCTATCCAGCATTTATTCAGTTATTTATTATATTCCTTTTTTGCATACTAACTACACATTTTTCAAGTCCATAATGATTTAGAAGGAACAAATCTGTCAGCTGTGTCACTCAGAGGAGGAAGACACTTGGAATCTGACTGGTCACTAGTCGGTACACTAGGGGGCACTGCTGTTGAGACCCCCTCCATATCCATGGACCCTTTGAATGTGAGAAGACTAAAAACTAACAGCTTACTCCTAACCATCCCCCCCCCCCCAAGTCCATCTTAATTTCTTTAATTACATGAATTTCTCTTTTGTAAAGAAAGTTCAAACGTCAATAAGCTTTTTCAATAACCTATAACTAATTGGTTTTAATTACCATGATGTAATATCACAGTTTCTTTATATATACCCATGTGAAACATGCATGAAACATCATTTTTGAACGTGGAAAAGGGGGGCAGACTTTCTACATGATTTTTAAAAGGGGAAGGGGGCCCCGGGGCAGCAATTCCTACCAAATTTCAACTTCCATGTTCGTAGCAAGTACTCCCACCAGTCTTGCGTCACTGGTACACAGTGTACACACGCTTAAACACTGAACGTGAGTGCGATCAGAATTATGCCGTAGGTGCATAACCATAGCTGTCATTAAAAAGAAAATAAATGAAAAACACCCACTCTTACACATTAATAAATTAAAAGAGACTGATTAATAACCAATGAACAATGACCATGAAAGTGATATAATTTGTGTGTTAATATATTTACAAGCATTATTCATTAGTGAAAAATCCAACCGAAGAATACCGTAATCTATACTTTCATGGAAAAGTTAGCGAAAAAATACTTTTCCTTGAATCGATAGTAAGCACTGATCGAATATAACGAAATTGATCATCATTTCAAATATGAAACATTTGCCTCCACTATGCTGTAATGGCCGTGATTTTCTATTTGTCAATTTAAGAAAAAAAATTTCATTTTGAATTAGTTGGTGGGGGAGGAGGGGGGACTCTCAGCTGCGAAATATACACTGCAGATTCACACACATCTTCCAATTCTATTAATGGACTTCTTCTTTTCTTAGTCTAATCCTGCCCCAACAGACAGTTTACAATTAAGATGTCCATCTTGTTGTCATTAAATTTACATCCAACAAAGAACCGCCCACCACTGACCATTGAATAAACTGCTTGATCCCTGGAAGGATGTTTCCTCATTACAAGCATATTCACAAGTAGATACTTTGGACTGGCATATATCAATATCCGTCCCAAACTCCCTCTTCTTGCACACAAGTGAAAGAGTAAAGAAAAAAGTAGTTTCAAAAATATTTTATTTGTTTAACTGGAATTTGCCAAAAATTACAATTTATTTCCAGTGTCAGAAGCCATGATAATATGATACATATTGACACTCAGTGTCGATAACAGGTAAATAATATATATAGATATATATGCATATACATAAACGTGTGTGTATACATATAATGCATGGTGATATTGTATACATAGATCTAGAAACAAACAAGCACATAGTTTGTAGCAACCAATAATTGGGTGAGATAACAAAATAATATGAATTATCATCTACTGGCTTCAAGCCCCAAGAAGTTTTCCACCGAATCTTAGCATTTTAAATTTCCTTAAAATTCAGACTATCTACATTTTTTGAATACCCTAAAATATAACAAATTCAAAAATCAAAACTTAATGGATTCATGAGGAAAGTTTTCCCCAGGCGTGAAGCTTTCAGTTCATCTGTGTACAAAAGTACATACTCTGGACATTTCATTCTGAGTGAAAACTTTGGTTTTTTAACAACATTCCTAAAGAAAAAAAAAACCGACTAGAATACAGAGCGGTGATAACTGAGACAGAAAAACAACCCTCAAAGAACCATGAGCAAACAAAGGTCTCTGTAATCTTGTCAAACAATAAAGAGTTACAACTGCAAACAAGATCAAAATATTCATTATCACCATTTCATTTTCCGTAAAAGTTGCCATCTAAATATAAACCAAGAGCTAATCGTTGAAGGTTGGAAAGTTGCCCATGATTAAACAAACAGGTCGATGGATCAACTGCTAATCAGAAGTGACCTAAATAAAAGGAAATTCTTTTCATTGTTCTCTAAAACACCCCTCCCCTTTTCTCTTCATTCCCCTACATAAAAGCCTAATATTGACATGGATCTCTTGCATGAGATGAAATAATCGGTAATTTTTGGCCCTGTTAATGACAGTTAGACTTAGTGGTACTTCTGCATTCCTTCAGTGAGAAGGGATTACACTAGGGTTGAATAACGTACAAGAGCAGAGCTTATAACAGGTCTAAAGCAGGTGCCCCAGGGGCACATACTGTCAGGGGTGATGGATGTACTAGAGGCCTGCTGAAGTGTTAGTACTGTCAAACCGTCCCTACAGAAATAAAAGGCCACAATTTATGGCTTTCTTTCCCCGACAATAGCTTGCAATACACAGTCTTCACAAAAAATCATCATAAGACAATACAAATGTATATGGGACTAACTCTCGGCTTCTCCACCGATTTTTTTAACATTTGTTTTAAAATAATTTATAGCGTACATTTACACATCATTTCTTTTCATTAAATAAATGAATTTCACAAGTTTTATAAAATTTGATCTAATTTTCTAGAAAAAAAAAATTAAAAAGAAAAATACATGGTATTAAGGCCAGATGAAGTGATGAAAGAATCCCTAAAGAAATGTAGGTCAACAACTGTCAACCATTTTCATGCCTATTTCCTTTAGAATAAATACGGTAACAAATTATGACAGTTGTACATCCTAATTTTATAAATTATGCAGGCATTTCATTATTTTAAATCTTTAGTAACAACAAAATGAGGAAAATTAATAAAATGACGACAGATTGGTACATGTACATATATAACATAAATTAACTGTGAAAATCCCACTCTACATTTCAGAGGAGACGAATGTTTTTCCCTTGTTTTAATCAAGCATCAACTGCGAATGAGGCAAATGTAATATTTTGATGTTTAATTTCTATCTAGGAACATAAAATTGACAAACAATAAACATCTTTGGTAAGACTTGTTGTAATTTGATGCCCACAGAACTATTCCCGTAATGCAAAACATTTAAACTCTAATATGACCAGTATTACTTAAACAGTCCCAGACCTGATCCTCTCTTCCCATAACATACCCGATTGAAGGAATTGAAGCTCACAAAGGACTTATGGTCAACTATTATCGAGTGGACAGAAGGCCTAATACATGCACTTGTATACATTTTCAGCTTAAAAGTTTAAAATCAGGTAACAGATATATTGGAACGTTATCAAATGAACCAGTCCATGAGCGTAATGCCCTTGCGCGATTTGTACCCTAGAATGATAATCCAAACTTCTGAACACTTTAGGTCTGGTCCCATGGTTCAGCTTTTTCTCTTTACAAGATTTCAATCTTAAACATATGTACATTGTCAATATCAATATATATATATAAAAGAAGAACATGTAACAAAATATGTCATGTTTATGAATATTCAACAATAACAAGAAGTATACCGTACAACAAAATTGCAATTTTTTCTCTCAAAAAGTAGCGATATTAATCACAATGAGAAAAAGAAAACCTGATGGTAACATACAAGTATCTACTTCATCAGGTCTACATCACAGCTGTCTGATATCAAAACCAGTGCAACAAAAGAAAAAAAAGCGCACCACTTTTGCCGTTTTATTCTTTACTATAGACGGTAAATTAGTTGGCTACCGCTACACAAAAACTCGATGATATGACACAAATAAAACCTGATGTTGACAACAGAGAGCTAACTGAAATCACGTTTGGCAATGTTTGGTAACTGATGAACTGTTTTTACAAGGTGACATAGATGTATCATTGCTACATGTACGCTTTGGAAATTGTTTGCTGCCTATTTCTGTTATTTTTCCCAGTGTGCAGTGCACACACACACTTTACATGCTGTCTCTTGGCACACTGATGATCTCTATACAAACTCTGTAGGATCAACTACATCATACAGTCATACCAAATAATTAATGAAAGAACCACTGAAGAAAAAAAAATCTCCATCTCTGAACATGGTGACAATGCTCACTTAACACACACTGATGTATCATAATTATCATTTACATTGATACAAACTTTTTCTCATGCTCTTTAAAATAAAAATTTTTGTTGAAAATATATTTTTATATATATATATATATACATTTGTTTTAATTTAAGTGAAGCACAAACGACCATGCCTTATAAAAAATTGATCAATTACCGTGAAGAATGACACCAAAAGAAAAAAAAAAACATATCGAATTGTTCACTCCAACCATACTGCAGGGATCAATATCTAACCCCGGATTTCATTTAAAAGAGTGAACACATTCATAACATACATATCGATTCAATGCTCCATTTAATACAACTCTCCATAGTCACTTTATAATGCGCCATGATCAGATAAACTCACAAGAGTTTACCAGATATGAAAACTAAATGTGGTGCAGAGGATCAACCAAGAAATAAAAGATATGAGATTTAATCCTTATCAAGCTCATACAATGGGTACGATTTGCACAATCATTTGAAGATCATTGGAAAAATACATCCCTGATACAAAAAACCAAAGACTTTCAGGATCACAGAATTTTTTTTTAACTTTTTCAAGGCTCCTTAATAAACAAATATAGTTTTTTTTCCCCTTTTCCAAAGATGGATAGTTTCACATAAAAGCACTTTCATCTTGCACACGTTTATTATTTATGAATTTTTTGTTAAGCTTTCTTTCGTCTATTTGATTAGGAGCACTGAAGAAATGGCGGGGGTGGGCAATGGGGACAAGGGGCATTCATCTGATTCATCTGAAACACATTGGGCATAATGTTGTAATACTGTGTGCCATTGGAGACGGAGAAGGGACCATGGAAAAACACTTGGTCTATGGTCAGATTGTTCAATTGGTCAAATTGCTGCATCTCCAGCACTTTGCTTTGGGCCCTGCGCTCTTGTTCCATATAGACCTGGCAAGCTAACTGGTGAATAAGGTTAAGAGTTTGTCTTCTCTCATGTCCCATCAGGCAGATAGTGCTTTCATCCACCACACGATATAGTGTCATCAAATACTCGTGTTTCAAGTCCTCCTCATCACTGAAATGATTGCTCAGGTACGATTCCAGCTTTTGGCGTTGCTGATTTATATCACTGAAGTCGATGAAGAACCTTGAACACATGTATCTTTCCATTGCACGAATGTCCACTTTTTCTGCAGGATTGTAAGCTCTAGTCAGAAGAAAACAATACTTCAACAGACCACCTCCGCGGATTTCTTCCGGATTTCTGGTTGCGATCAACTTGTTGTCCAAATGGTGCCATGCCTCCAAGAAATCTCCATACATGCTCTCTGCGACAACTGTGGGATAAAAGCGTTCACTCATGGGAGCTGAAGAAATTTCGTAGAAAGTAAGCAAGCTATCCAAAATAATCTGGAAAGAATCAACACTGAATTCAAACTGTCTTTTCATTTTATCCACAAACTTTAATTCCACGTTCTTTCCCTTGTTGTTCGAAAGAGAGATCAAGCTCCATTTGTCGCCATGCTCATTGCAAACTTTCACCATTTTCTGAACATATGCTTCCTTTAAACTGCAGCTGCTCATTTTCTCTTTGTTCACTCCATCTGGGAGAAAGTCAACAAGGCATCCAAGAACACAGTTCTTGATTTTCTGGAGCTCAGTATGATTTGAACCACGGGACAGATCAACACCGAATATCAAATCTACATCATTGTACGAACGGACGGAGTCCGTTCCGAAAATATAGCTAGCAGCACCCCCATTCAAGCGAATATCTCGAACACATACCCCTTCTGCCTTCAGTTTGTCTCTAACAACCTGCACTAAATCCTTGAGCTTGACATCCAGTGTGGGAAAATTCCCGCGGCCATGTATTGGAATAACATCTTCCATCACTTTATTCAGCCGGTCAACTTGTTCATAGCACAAAACTTGAAAACGGTTCATACATTCCATCTTGACAGTCCCGTTTTCAAGTATATTTCACTTAAAGTTTGTCCAATAAGTTCCGAAAATTGTACAATATGGTTCAACACTTCTGAAAACACGGTACGTTCAACGCTTTCCTTGACCGTTCTCTTTCGTTGTGCAAGTCAATCTGCAGAATTGGCAGAAGTACATTGATTGTCACTTCACTGTGTATTTATACGCACTACGACGCGATAACGATGCTTTGGTTGTGATGCGGTTTAAATATCTAAAATTGAATAAAACAAACATAAAAGTTTAATAAAACGATTATATAGTGAGTCTAATTAAATTATCAGATATAATCCAAGGGAAATGATTATTTAAATATCAATTCGCTACTGCGAACTATTTTTATTTGCGGATGGATATTTCTCGAATGTGCGTAGAAACAGCTGATTATGGATAAAAATAGACATAATCGTTGATTGGCTTATGCTGAGGGAATACACAAAGTTACGATAGGTTGTGAAATTGATACGAAATGCTTACATAACCAGTACACGAATCCCCGTTTGTTACCTAAAATTTACTTAGTGTGAATGATTTACAATATTATTGGTTATTTTAAAATCCAGTAAATCAAACTTATTTATAAAGTATCGATAATTTTCGATTTGATAGTGCATACATAATGTTATAGATTTACCTTTCAGATCTTATCAATGAGATAAACATCGAGGAATTACACAAGGAAATGAACTTTACCGAGATAAAAATAAACATGATTCAATATAATTTTATTCAATATTATATATCGTAAATTTGTAATACAATTATTTCTATAACAAATTGAAAAAAAAACCAAAACATACCTCTAAATCAATGAAGTTAACGTTACACATTAAGATAAACTTCTTTGCAATATGGCTCTCAAACTTTGTTCTTTCCTGCGGAAAATGTAAATCCTTACTTTACGGATATGTTGATGAAAGTGATGGATATTTTGTAAACAACTCAATTTTACACATCTCCCACGCAGTAATTGGGCCCAAGCTTAATTTACGCAGAATGTCTAAAATTATTTAGATATCGACTTTTGGGCTAGTCAATATCTAGCCGAGCGTCATAAGGACTCGACGTAAAATTCCAATTACTCGACTGATTGAAGATGCTGCTGGAAATGGAAATCGATCGCAACATTCACGTCAGAGCAATGACCAAATAAGGCGAATTTTATGAATGAACAGGAAATTCTGTGAAAGTGATCACGTATCTTCTGTACCAATCTGAGAGAGAGAGAGAGAGAGAGAGAGAGAGAGAGAGAGAGAGAGAGAGAGATTTTTTCTGATAATATTATCCAATATTATATTTATGATAATCCAATCCTTAACTGACGATCCGATATATGTAGATGTATATGATAATCAAATAGTGCTCTCTGCACATAGCATTCTAATAACAATTAAATAAGAAACAAAGAGTAAAGTGGCAACGGACTTACAGTCTAGTTTGCTATATTGTTAGAACATAAATGTTTTTTTGAAAACGTTACTACGAAGGTAAATTATGATTTAAGTCTTTAAATTGAAGTAAGTAAGTAAGTAAGTAATTTAATATAGCGACATGTGTTATAACAAATTACAAATATGTAATACAAAATGAATAATGAAACACCCGGCCCATCGGGCCTATATGTCACTGCAAATACAAATATATATATACACATAATGATTGCCTGGAGGTAAGCTTCAAGTAAATATCTAGAGGTTTGTCTCGGAAAATTTGACAGAAGAAAAACAATACAGTCTACATTTAACATAACTTATGTTGCATTATATCCGACATTATTAAATAATTCCCTTCTAAAATCAGAATACATTGTACAATTCAGCAGAAAATGACTCCTGTCTTCTATTTCATTTAATACATAGCTGATTTATCTTTCCTAAATTGAAATTATCGATAGAAACTTCAAAGTAAAAATATACATGTATATAACTCCATCCATATAATGAAGACTTCTACTATATTAAAAATATTCATGATACATGTACAAATTCATTCATAATTATCATAAAATGTGACAGGCCAGCGCTAGGTACTTATAATACCAGCAACTGTTCTATGCTTTACTTTACGTTTCACGACCCTACACTGTCTGTCTGTCTGTCTGCCTGACCATACAATGTCCGTCTTTTTGTCCGTCTGTGTCTGACTCTATCTAAACGAATACAAAGTGAGATAACTCTCGACAATCTGTAAATAATTATTATTATGTATGGCGTAATTTATTTGATGTACAGCTGTCCATTTTAAAGTCTCAAGCAATCCTGGCTATTGCTATTAATCACATTTATAGTGTAATTTGTCTAGATACTATAAAACATTTATATAAATACGCATATCCTCAGATTTCTGTCAGGTGTTGTGTCGGGTGACTCAGGTGTTGATCAGCTGGGTGATATTTATCTAAGCCCCCTTTAATTCTACATGTTCTAGATATGAGTAAAAATTACAAGATGTAACACGTGCATTTTGAACACATCGAAGATAAAACATTGAAAAAAAATACACCCCAAAATAAATGAATAAAAAACCATGCACAAAAAAACACCAGTTCACAAAGAAACAAACATTATGGAACCTAAAAAACAAACTGGCAATGAACACAAAATAAATAAACAGGAAACAAACAATTCAACACAAATAAAAGTTGATAAAGTTTAACAAAAGTTAAACTAATTACAAGCATATATTGTTCACAGGCGAAACGTTTCAATTAAGGAATTGAGGGTTTGGGAAGGCGGGTGGTGGTGGTGGTGGTGATGGGGGGGGGGGGGGTCGATTGTTTTTAAATGGAACTTTGATATTAAATGTGTGGTGTACATGTATATGATCTCTATTTCTAGATTAGAATCATTCTCACTTAAATTGTCCACCTACGCATTCCTAAGTTAAAGAGAGACACGAGCCCAAATATATATAGTCTGAAATATCTGATGTTTTCCAGGATTTTTAAAAACTATTTTAATAAGTTTAATTTGCCTTGAAACTAAAGACTAAATCGTTCAAAACGCCAGGAAAACCTTTAATTCGGACTATAACCTAAATTGCGCAAGGATGTTTAATTAACTATTACACGTATTTCTTGTGAATGCCGCAAAATAATGCAAGTTTTATATTTTTTAACACCGATTTGACTTTTGTTGGTGTAATTAAATTGTCATGTTGTAAATTTTGAATTTACCGGGTGGCAGTAAACATGTTGTAAATTTTGAATTTACCGGGTGGCAGTAATAAAATACAAAATTTAAACAAGACAAAATTACAGTTTCATTTGATTGAGACAATAAGCATTTTTTCAATACCTTGGTTTTCTAACGTCAAAGTTATACATTTTCCTTGTCAAGATGAGCCCCCCCCCCCCAAACTTTCGAAAACAAATTCAATGCTACGTGCATGTAGTAAGCTATATACATGTAATGAGACTTTCATAGCAACAAGCCAACAACTATCGAAAATTCAATGAACATATCACATCTGAAAATTTATAGAAAATCGGAATTTTTAGCCAATCATAAGCGTGTTATGTACAACCAGAATTTGTATCACCTCGATTCAAGTATAGACAAAGAGAAGTAACTCGAACAAAGTAAAATTCCAAATAATTTAATAATTTTTTAAATAAGAAAGTTACGCGGCAAGAGCAAGATAAATTTATGATATGAGCCTAATGATAATTTAAAATACACTAAAAATCTTTTTACTTCAATTTGTGCTTAGAAAATAACTTATTTTGAATATAAAGAAAGTTAATGGCTCCAACTGTAAGCCCGCGTAGCTCAGTCGGTAGAGCATCAGACTTTTAATCTGAGGGTCTTGGGTTCGAGTCCCAACGTGGGCGAATATATTTTTCATTTTTAAAAAAAATATGAATAAAATGGTCAATGGTTGCAACGAAACATAGTCGATCATCTATACTAAAGTAGATCCAGTGTTCTGTGACGTCACACTTTTTTGTAAAACTTTGAATTCTTTAAAAATTGTGCAAGATAGTTTTATTTATTTGATGTGAATATAATCACATGGATGTAATTAGAATTATTGGTAGGTTAAAGATATTTTCCCATTTAATTTTATACTAAATTTCCAAGTTTTTATATATTTTATCTATGCAAAGGGGAAATAACTCTTTTTCTCTGACTTTTCTCTCAGTTGTATGTCTAAATGCTATAGTTTTTCTTATTCCAACGATTAATTTTAAAATATTTTTGTAATTTTAGTTTTCTGATAAAGTTGACATTAAAATTAAACAAGAAAAACAAATTTCTGCCAACAAGATTTTACTTTTAACAGAAAAAAAATACATTTTTCTAATGCTAAAATATGCTTTAGTTTATGTTTATCTGGCATCTCAAAAAGTGTGATGACATGTATATTTTTTTCTAACAATTGATGACATTTAAGTCTATTAAGTCGAAATCAGTTCGGTTTTTCAACTTTCCTCAGAGAATTTTACGAGTATGGAGCTACCTTAATTAATAGACTCGAATTTTTGGGCTTTAATACCGATTAATCGGAAGAGTCTTTTGTTTATATATTCTATACATCATTGGTACTTGAAGAATACCAATTTGTTTTTATTTTTTCTCAATCAAGCTTCGCATGCACAATACATTCACGCTAAATCACGGGAGGCTCTTTATTTTATGTTTCCACAATATCACATCTGCATGGATAAAATCAGAGACGATAAAACAAACGCGTGTAAATTTTCATTGGAAATTTTTTTTTTGTTCATCAGATAACTCTAACACAGTGCATTTACTATAAAACATCCCGAGAGTTTCGAATGTCAACATGGTGTGTAAAAAACGCTGTTGAAGAATGTTGAATTCTGCAATTATAGAATTAAACTTTTCGAAGAAAGGTATTTACATTTGTTTAGAACAATTTGACTATTATTTACAATGTTGAAAATAAGATTAATTCCTAATTTTGAAATGAAGTTAAACTTCCTAACTCGGACAGGTAAAACAGACAAGAACTTCAGCTGCTATATTGTAGACAGAATCTACATCCACAGCACATCTGGTTTTCTGATGGACACCTGAATTTAGGCCTTGGACCTTCAGTAGGACGTAGCTATCTATTTCTTGCGTCAAAACAAGTTGAAAATGACTCTGGTTTCAAGTGAAATATACATAGATGGTGTAGTCTTAGCTCAAAAGCCAGACAAATCTTGTTGATTTTAAAGAGCAATGGCTGAGTAACCAGCACTGAAATAGACAGGCATACGTCACATTGTTGTTTGACACCAACTACCCAAAGTCCAAGCTTTCGACGCTCCGCTACAACCGCTATGGAGACAGAGTAGCTGGACACGGAGTAAGTGGTGTGGCATCCACAGGAACAAACGATGCCCAAAGTAGTTGTCCGGCTTGTTCAGCACAGCTCGGGACAGACATGGCTGGGGTGGATCGTACTACAGCTTTGCCACACGACCGAAATCCAGTTCGATCAGCGCCTCGCGTCCCAGGATTAAAAAAAGGTGACCGATACCTATGGAACGCCATAGCTGCCTTATGTGGCTATTTTATTTGTAGATGGTGCTTTATTATATTATGCTGTGGTTATTTCATGTGAAGATGGTGCTTTATTATATGAAGATGGTGCTTTATTATATGAAGATGGTGCCTTATTATATGAAGGTGGTGCTTTATTATATGAAGATGGTGCTTTTTTATGTGAAGATGATGCTTTATTATATGAAGATGGTGTTTTATAATATGAAGATGATGCTTTATTATATGAAGGTGGTGCCTTATTATATGAAGATGGTGCTTTATTATGTGATGATGGTGCTTTGTTATATGAAGATGGTGCTTTATTATATGAAGATGGTGCTTTTTTAGATGGTGCTTTTTTATGTGATGGTGCTTTTTTATGTGATGGTGCTTTTTAATGTGAAGATGGTCACTCGGAACTTTATTTTTGAAGACTGAGTTAAACATTTATTATCTCGAAATTTTGAAACTAGAACAAAATTGATACAGTTAAAATCCATTTAATACACAATTGCTAGTTTCTCTTTTTTAGCATAATAAGTATTTATGTTACGAGCTGCACTGTACGACTTAATCTCAACTGAATTGACATATATGATTAATTGAATAATACAATATTTTGTCAGTATTTCTTGACATTTTACATTTGCCTTTACCACTTATAAAAGGGCCTTCTTTGAGCTATATTATACATGTAGTATAGTAGACCTTTATTTCCCTGTGACTTTCCCTTACTTTATCTTCAAGTCAAATCCTATTACCTAGGGCATGCATCAGTCTGTTTAAAATCAGATCCTCAATCCGTTCCTTTATTTGTTATTTTTACAATGTTTTGAGACTCTCTGCTTGTCGGAGATTTACGGAGACAGCCGAGCGTCGAGTTGAACGAGACTATATTGAACTCTGGCGTAGGAATACATACGACTACAAAAAATATCTAAATTGTTCGTACCATTTAAAATCTGACTATTTTCAAGCTATTTATAAATAAGTTTCCTTGAAAAACAATGCTTTAGCATACATTACATCGAATTTATCAATTGTGTTCAAGAACTAAGTCTTGTCAGCAGCGATGATTTGTGATGAGGTCCAAACACTGTTTCACTTTCGGTTTGTCTGAGTAACTGCGTAGAAGAGTTGATTAAAATCAACTCCCAATTAAGAGCGGATCAAAGATCTTATTTTAATCAGATTGCTAGTGCATAACCTTCGCTTAAACACAAATAATTATTAAATTCAATTTTCTGCTTTTCAGGATAACGTTACTAGGCTTTAATTCTTGTAATATTCCGTCATTATATAGTTGTCACTTAATAGATGTAAGTTCGGTTGGGGTAAAGTCGTACACAGCTAGATCTTCTCGATAGCTTATATACCAATAATTGTGCTAGAAAAAAGAGGAACTAGCAATAGTGTATCAAATGGATTTTGATCGCATCAATTTTCTGTTTTACTTTCAATATTTCGAGATAATACATAAATGGTTAACCCAGTATTCAAAAATAGGAGGAGTTCCGAGTGACCACCTTCACATTAAAAAGCACCATCATATAAAAAAGCACCATCATATAATAAAACACCGTCTTCACATAAAAAAGCTCCTTCACATAAAAAAGCACCATCTTCATATAATAAAGCACCATCTTCATATAATAAAGCTTTACCTTCATATAATAAAGCACCATCTTCATATAAAAAAGCACCACCTTCATATAATAAAGCACCATCTTCATATAATAAAGCACCATCTTCATATAATAAAGCTCCACCTTCATATAATAAAGCACCATCTTCATATACAAAAGCACCACCTTCATATAATAAAGCACCATCTTCATATAAAAAAGCACCATCTTCATATAATAAAGCACCACCTTCATATAATAAGGCACCATCTTCACATGAAATAACCACAGCATAATATAATAAAGCACCATCCTCACATGAAATAGGCACATAAGGCAGCTATGGCGTTCCATAGATACCCACTGATGGTCGATTTTAGGCAGTGTCGACGTTCTGCCGGAAGGAAGTACTGGGCTATCCGACTCTGGTGCTGGAATAAGTTCATCTAATTATTAAACATGCAATTACATTCAAGTTAATCATAAACCATACAATATTACAGTTTATAACAATCTTCGTATCGTATCGTGCAGTTCTTTGGATAAGAAATCTTTATGGACCGCTCCGCCCGAGTTTTTGTCCGGGTGACTCCCCGGGGTTCTGCCTGCCCCCCTCCCCCCTTTTGTGTGAATTCTCTGATAAATTATTTCTAAAGATCAGCCGTTTGCATCATTATGCATCACTGTAGGAATACCAGTATAAACTACCCCCCCCCCCCCCCCCCCCCGTATCATGAAACTTGCTGCTTACCTGAGATCATTATAGAATGTCTTCATATAAAATGTACTTTGCATAAAGTCTATCAAAATACCTAACGTTTAATAGGGCATCTTTAAAAAACTGAATATGCTTTTTGAACCTGATAGGGCCTAAATGGACGAATCTGATTGGCCGAATTGTGGTTTAGATTGTGGTTTGCTCTGATAGTTATTTTGAAACGACCACTCGGCACACCTCGGCCAATTCGTATTTCATCTAATTGCAATCGGCCGAGGTATGCCAAATGTCCAAACCTGTCGGCATCTTCCCAAGTACATAGCATTACATAAACATTTATGTAGATCGGAGCGAATCAGAAACCCTTGACTCAAAGGGAAGATGGGTTGTCGGATCGTGCGGTTCCTTGATGTTATAGCTGTTCACGTTAAAAAACTCATAATATATGTACATTAAAAAGCTCTTTTATAAAGTACACAGTGTTAACATTTTTGACCTAAAAATCATTCGTTGCGATTTCAGAAACGCACATGAGATTAAATCAATTTTAAATAATTTTGTCTTCGGGAATAACTAAGAACTGCACTCCGACATCCTAGCCCCTGTGGTGCTGCGCCCACAAGTGCATTATTACCGGGATCAAATAATAAACCCACGATTTGACCTTTCATATGTTCGGACCCAAATTTCCCAAAATTAAGTCGATAATTTGTAAGAATTTTTCCAGAGCAGGAGGCCGATTTGGCTCTGGATTATTATAGTTCCTACGATGCAAATTTTAAATTTAGAACCATTTAAACAAGACTTTGGACTTTCGGTAGGACGAAACTCTATAAGGAATAAGGAATCATTCCTTGAGTATTATGAGGTGATAATTTTGGTCGGGGCGTGATCAAATCCAATAAAGCCCGAAGGGCTTTATGATAGATTTGATCACGCCCCCACCGAAATTATCACCTCATAATATTCAAAGAATGATTCCTTATTACTTATATTTATATAATTTTTAGCCATCGTTCGATTAAATATTTAAATATAAATAAGCAAATCCTGCTGGCGCCTCAATTTGGCGTCATTTGTATTATGGGTTACATAGTACAAAATCGATACGTAGTGTTATCACAGGCAAAGACACTGGAAAATGTAAATATATAGCTATATATATTTCTTTTATCAAAACAAGTTAGAAATGACGCTTTTTTCAAAAATATACACCGATTGCGTAGTCTTAGTTCAAAATCCAGACAAATCTTGTTGATATATATCTGGATCCCCGCCTGATGCGCCGCCTCCTTAAAAGTTAGAATTACATGTACGATTACCATATAAGCACATCAAATAAACCGGCTAATGACACGCCAAATTAACGAAAATGAGCTAAACATATCCATAGTTTCACATTTCATAAATTAGGTTTATCGGCTATTAATAAAACAATATATACAACGGTTGTAAACTATAGTTTACGAATGATCTAAGTTTATCTGTCTGCAAATAACTTTAACAATAGATTTTGCTGATCGATAAATATACATTCGAATCCCTAAAATATACTTTAATTTCTTTAACTAAAGTAAAGATTTGTAAATCTTGAATTACATGTATATTTATCAGATGAATAATGTTTTGCAATCACAAATGGTAGTTTTCAGTGTAAATTATAGTTTTACAATTCTGAAACATAGATCATCGCGTTTACTATTGTTTACATATGTGAAATAGAGATTAACGACGTTAAATAAAGTTTCACATATGATAAATTAAGTTAATCGACTGTTAACTATAGTTTATGGACGCTTAACTATAGTTAACAATAGTTAATTGTTAACTATAGGTTACGATTCATTAACTAATATCAACGATCCGTGAACAATAGTTTTCATCTGCAAAGCAATGTATTTAACGGTTGAAAGCTATAGTTTACGAAAGATAATCTAAATTTATCTGTCTGCGAATAACGTTAACGATAGATTTTGCTGATAATCTGTAAACTATAATTTGCATTCGTTAACTATGGATAAGAGTTGTTAATCATAGTTTCACACTTATCATGTCTAGGGGTAGCTAAAATAATTAATCCTGTGACAATCAGATATAATATGTTTTGCAATAGCAAATGGTATTTATTAGTGTAAATTATAGTTTAACACTTCTGAAACATAGCTATGGTTTACAGATGTGAAATATAGATAATCGTCGTAAACTGTAGTTTTTTGTCTGTACACTACAGGTTACAATCGATGAACATAGTCTATTGCTGTGAAACTATGATTATCTCATTTTTGTGAATTTGGCGTGCCATAGATATCAGAACCATGGCTGATTAACCAGCGATGAAATAGACATGCCTACGTCACAAATATTGTTGTTTGACACAAATACCCAAAGTCCAAGCTCTTGTTAAAACGGTTCTATAAGCCATGCAATTTTTCCACATTTTATGAAGAACACACCAAAAAATCATATATAATGAAGAGTCATTTGTGAAATGTATTTCAAAAGAGATATTTTATATTTTACATAACCATCATTATGAAATAGGTATTTCGTTCTTTTGAGTTGCCCCGCTTTGCATGAAAACAGAGTTTCTGTTGTGATAACTGAAAGTGAGGCGCTTAAGATGTCGAATTGACAAGAATCTGAGCGCACAAGGAGAGTGAAAATTTTATCGATAATTTTGCAAATTTTTTGAATTATAACCATTATTTGGTTTCTGTTGGATGTGAAATGGATGGAAAAATGCTTGAAATGCAGAAGGTTTTATCATAATAATAATAATATGGGTGTAAATAAAGCAAAACGACGGGATTGATTCAAAATCCTACTTATTTACAGCTGTTTTTAAATGATTTTGTTGTCTCTGGGTCTTCTCTCCACAAATGAAACGTGTAAGGATGGCATATTTAAACATTAAAAAATGTGTTGCTTTTTAAAAATGTTTAAAATCATCTCTGTACTAGATGTACTACGATCTCTGTACTAGATTATCTCTGTACTATAATACTACAATCTGAGATAAACAGAATGTAACACATCTCTGTACTAGATGTACTACAATCTGAGATAAACAGAATGTAACACATCTCTGTACTAGATGTACTACAATCGTAGATAAACAGAGTGTAACACATCTCTGTTCTAGATGTACTATAAACTGATATAAACAGAGTGTAACTCATCTCTGTACTAAATGTACTTCAAACTGAGATAAACATAGTGTAACTCATCTCTGTACTAGTGTACCACAATCTGAGATAAACAGAATGTAACTCACCTCTGTTCTAGATGTTCTACAATCTGAGAAAAACAGAGTGTAACCCATCTCTGTACTAGATGTACTACAATCTGGGATACACAGTGTAATCCATCTCTGTACTAGATGTACCACAATCTGAGTTAAACAGAGTGTAACCCATCCCTGTTCTAGATGTACTACAATCTGAGATACACTTAGTATAATTCATCTCTGTACTAGATGTACTACAAAATAAAATAAACAGAGTGCAACCCATCTCTGTACTAGATGTACTACAATCTGAGATAAACAGAGTGTAACCCATCTCTGTAGTAAATGTACAACAATGTGAAATAAACAGAATATAACTCACCTCTGTACTAGATGTACTACAATCTGAGATAAACAGAGTGTAACCCATCTCTGTTCTAGATGTACCACAATCTGAGATAAACAGAGTGTAACCCATCTCTGTACTAGATGTACTACAATCTGGGATACACAGTGTAATCCATCTCTGTACTAGATGTACCACAATCTGAGTTAAACAGAGTGTAACCCATCCCTGTTCTAGATGTACTACAATCTGAGATACACTTAGTATAATTCATCTCTGTACTAGATGTACTACAAAATAAAATAAACAGAGTGCAACCCATCTCTGTACTAGATGTACTACAATCTGAGATAAACAGAGTGTAACCCATCTCTGTAGTAAATGTACAACAATGTGAAATAAACAGAATATAACTCACCTCTGTACTAGATGTACTACAATCTGAGATAAACAGAGTGTAACCCATCTCTGTTCTAGATGTACCACAATCTGAGCTTAACAGAGTGTAACTCATCTCTGTACTAGATGTACCACAGTCTGAGATAAACAGAGTGTAACCCATATCTGTCCTAGATGTACTACAATCTGAGATAAAGAGAGTGTAACCCATCTCTGTACTAGATGTACTACAATCTGGGATACACAGTGTAACCCATCTCTGTACTAGATGTACTACAATCTGAGATACACAGTGTAATCCATCTCTGTACTAGATTATCTCTGTACTATAATACTACAATCTGAGATAAAGAGAGTGTAACCCATCTCTGTACTAGATGTACTACAATCTGGGATACACAGTGTAACCCATCTCTGTACTAGATGTACTACAATCTGGGATACACAGTGTAATCAATCTCTGTACTAGATGTACCACAATCTGAGTTAAACAGAGTGTAACCCATCCCTGTTCTAGATGTACTACAATCTGAGATACACTTAGTATAATTCATCCCTGTACTAGATGTACTACAAAATAAGATAAACAGAGTGCAACCCATTTCTGTACTAGATGTACTACAATCTGAGATAAACAGAGTGTAACCCATCTCTGTAGTAAATGTACAACAATGTGAAATAAACAGAATATAACTCACCTCTGTACTAGATGTACTACAATCTGAGATAAACAGAGTGTAACCCATCTCTGTACTAGATGTACTACAATCTGAGATAAACAGAGTGTAACCCATCTCTGTAGTAAATGTACAACAATGTGAAATAAACAGAATATAACTCACCTCTGTACTAGATGTACTACAATCTGAGATAAACAGAGTGTAACCCATCTCTGTTCTAGATGTACTACAATCTGGGACACACAGTGTAACCCATCTCTGTACTAGATGTACTACAATCTGGGATACACAGTGTAATCCATCTCTGTACTAGATGTACCACAATCTGAGTTAAACAGAGTGTAACCCATCCCTGTTCTAGATGTACTACAATCTGAGATACACTTAGTATAATTCATCTCTGTACTAGATGTACTACAAAATAAAATAAACAGAGTGCAACCCATCTCTGTACTAGATGTACTACAATCTGAGATAAACAGAGTGTAACCCATCTCTGTAGTAAATGTACAACAATGTGAAATAAACAGAATATAACTCAACTCTGTACTAGATGTACTACAATCTGAGATAAACAGAGTGTAACCCATCTCTGTTCTAGATGTACCACAATCTGAGCTTAACAGAGTGTAACCCATCTCTGTAGTAAATGTACAACAATGTGAAATAAACAGAGTGTAACTCATCTCTGTACTAGATGTACCACAATCTGAGATAAACAGAGTGTAACCCATCTCTGTACTAAATGTACAACAATGTGAAATAAACAGAGTGTAACTCATCTCTGTACTAGATGTACCACAATCTGAGATAAACAGAGTGTAACCCATATCTGTCCTAGATGTACTACAATCTGAGATAAAGAGAGTGTAACCCATCTCTGTACTAGATGTACTACAATCTGGGATACACAGTGTAACCCATCTCTGTACTAGATGTACTACAATCTGGGATACACAGTGTAACCCATCTCTGTACTAGATGTACTACAATCTGGGATACACAGTGTAATCCATCTCTGTACTAGATGTACTACAATCTGGGATACACAGTGTAATCCATCTCTGTACTAGATGTACCACAATCTGAGTTAAACAGAGTGTAACCCATCCCTGTTCTAGATGTACTACAATCTGAGATACACTTAGTATAATTCATCTCTGTACTAGATGTACTACAAAATAAAATAAACAGAGTGCAACCCATCTCTGTACTAGATGTACTACAATCTGAGATACACTTAGTATAATTCATCTCTGTACTAGATGTACTACAAAATAAAATAAACAGAGTGCAACCCATCTCTGTACTAGATGTTCTACAATCTGAGATAAAGAGAGTGTAACCCATCTCTGTACTAGATGTACTATAATCTGAGATAAACAGAGTACAGCTCTTTTCTGTACTAGATGTACTACAATCTGAGATAAAGAGAGTGTAACCCATCTTTGTACTAGATGTACTATAATCTCTGTACTAGATTATCCCTGTACTATAATACTACAATCTAAAATTCATTTATGCTATGAACATCATTAATTGATTCTTCTCACACACAAAGGAAGCACATTTTTTAAAAAAAAGGCGGTGGGGGGGATTTTTCATAACTGAAAAAAGAGAAAAAAACCAATAATGCCAATCCTCCAAATCCTGATTAGTGAAAGGGGGAGGGGGTAACCGCGAAAGTTGGTTTGATAAGAAACTGTTAAATATAAATAGCATTATATTTATATTTTTAAGATCAGTTACCAATAACTACAAACATTTAACGTAATATCGATATTATCATTAGGAAGAGTATTATATGGTCCTTTTGTGATCCACTGACCACCAGATGATTAAATGGAGGTCTTCTTTGTCACAAAAAGCTTATTAATGCATGCTTCAAACATGATTGTACTATAGGACTTGGTTATGATAGATATCATAATAGATAAGAAGTATTTAAGTCTATTACGCAAGAAATGTGCAATTTTTGATGAAAATTACATTTTCAAAAATTTAGTTAACATGAACAAAAGCTCCAGGCGGATTCGAACTCATGATCTACGGTCCAGATGCCCAATACTTAAATCACTGAGCTACGACGATATACACCTAAATCGATTGATACAAACAGTTTAACAAAACATTTAAATCGCTATCTTGTGATGTTGTGTCTTAAAACGTATAAGTCTAGGTGTAGTGAGATACCTTAAAGCATAGGAAACGTCAGTTTTCGGAATTTCTATATGGTCACGCAAGATTGAATAAACACCTGGAAAAATTCACTTAAATTAACAGTAAATCATTTGATTATGGAAGATATAATGATAAATAAACTGTACATATGTCAAATAAGCGAAAAATTGGCAATTTGGTGATAAAAAATCTGAACAAACTGCCAGTAGACATTAAAGAAATTAATATTAAAAGCAAGCTTTACAAATGTACCCAGGACTAATGGACTTGTGGAACCCTACCGATTTACATTAAAATAGAAGTTTCCGAAGTAAGCAAATATATGACCGTCTTTGTATCTTCTGTTCAGAACAGTGTATTCAAAATGAAGAACATTTCTCCATGTATAAAAATCTAAGACAGAAATTATTCCAGTCTATATGTATAATTCCAAAAAAATTGATTTTAGTCAATATTTATTGTTTTTTATACAACGATTACCCATTACAAATAATAGACTTGTCAATTCTGCCTACCAGTTCAACAAAAATATTTAAAAGGTAAATATGTTTGAATATGATATATCAGAAATATAATTTGTCGACGTCTATTATTCTAAATCATGTATGCAGAACGACGCAGAAAGGGGCCTGATGCAAGTTATTAGGTTTTTTTTATATTTTGCATTACAAATGTTATATATGCACAATGTCACTATCATTAACAAATACCTACCGGCTGATTTTTTAAATCATGTAATGTGGTTGAGAATATTTGAATTATGACATAACTGTTACCACAAATAGAAATTCCGTTACTTTAATTGCCATTGGTTCAATATAGAATGGACGTTTACACTTATTACTAGTAGCATCATCTATCTGTATCAGAAGTCAACACAAATCATCTTAAAAAGAAACAGCACACATGAACCAACACGTGAAAAATATGCTAATTAACCGACAAAACCATCAAACATAGCCGTCATTAGTAATTTCCGATCACCATGACGACAACCACAAACCAAACGTTCTCGAAGTCATGTGACATCAACATAAAAATTAAACACAGTAGTCCAAAAGACAAATATGTATAATGTTTTGCAAATAGACATTTGGTTGCTTAATTTCATTTAATTGCCGTCGTGACTCGCTAGCTTTCATTATAAAAATTGCTTACCGTAAATTAGCTTACTGAGAAAGAAAGTAGGTTTTAAAACGATTTATTTTTTATAGTAATCAAATATAATCTAACAATAAATAACATTCACATCGTTGTACACGTATATATATTATATAAACAAGATTGTCTCCCTTAATATGGTTAATGATGCGTACAAATAAGTTTTATTTACAAGAATAATGTCAGTGAAATCAAAACTTGATAAGGTCAATAACTTATGAACGAATTCAGTAAAAACTCTCATAGAATAAAATGATTATTCTAAATAGCGTTTCCGATCAACATCTGATCAATGTGACATAAATTGCGTCACAGCTGCACAAAGTTAAACACGTCGTATGATTAAAGTGTTTGCAAGATTGTTTTCCCCTCTACAATGTAAAACATTCAATTCATACTAGAACTAATCTCTTGATCAACAATCAGATCGCAAACTGCTATTTCCTAAATCAGTTTCCATGTTTGAAGAAACACAAACTATTGTCAATATGCCTGCTTTAAAGTTCAAAAGAATTGTGTGAATGCTGGCCATATGTTATATAAAATGATGTACGTATGTTTCATCAATGGCCATAAATCATGTTATATTTCATAAGGATGGGTTAACTACCAAACTAAAAACCTCCACAGAACAACATTATAACCAGAATACTCGTATACGGTAAAAATAGGGAATATCCAATATACTATAGCAGTTGTTCACAGTTGGTACAAGCTTCCACTGAATCCATTCAAGTCTGAAAAAATGATATGGTTGACAAAAAAGAAAATTCTTTCTTAAAACTGTTACTGCGTACGTTACCGAAAACGAAATCTCTAGTACGAAAAGACTACAGTTGTCATATATACGCACGGACACAGGAGGTTTGGTCCACAAAAACACAGAATATCCCTCAAGTGTTTCTAATTTGTTTCAAACCCTGATACACTGTGTACATCAGAGCCCGAAACCTTCAATGTCTATTCATCCCGAGTCTATAACTATGAAGGCACACACAGGCCAAATAATTAAAATACAGTGATCTTCCCATTTTTAATTTTGTCATCAACTTTCGGTGTCGGTAATGGCATGTCTTTCTTCACAACTTTTCTAAGCACAACAGTGAGTGAAGGCGGTTTGCTACCTTTTAAGTCTTTTGATAATGACGAAGGTGATTGAGTTTTAGGCAATGGTGTCACTTTGGATGTTAAATCCTGTCCACCCGATGACACCACTGCTTTCGTCTTCTGTCGTGTAACATTCAACCTTGTTGCATCTAGAGCGTCTTTTGATTGAGACGACAAGTTTGTCTTTGATTTTTCTTCCATTTTAGAAATCATGTTAGATGACGCAGAGGAGCGGGGTCTATGTTTTACGTTGCCTCTGCGCAAAGGAAATCTAATTCTCTGCCTCTGTTTTCTCGGTAGAGGAGGAAGAGCTAACTTTTGAACCTGTTGTCTGACAATTTGTAACGTTGTAGTGACAACCGGTAAACTTTTCGTTGGAGACGGTTTTAAAGAGTTCACTTCAGATGCTGTAATTAAGGGTACTGAAGCTCTTGTAGAAGACACGGCTGGGTATACAGACGTGATTATAGGAGGAGAAGATGTTGTTGCTGGTGAAGAAGCCATTGGTTCGGTCTTAACATCTTCAACTTGAGACATTTGAGGCGTAGTACTAGGAAGATGAGTATCAACACCAGAAGATCGCTCCGCACTCTTAGCGTGCATTAAAATAGCGATTGCAGATTCTAATTCACTGTCACTTTTGAATAAATCCATGACATCACTCGGAACTGTGATATTTTCTAGAGATGGTGTGGTTGAATCGTGTTCACCAGTTGGTCCTGCTGCGGTGGTAGAATCTGGAACCAAAGGAGGAAGCGTCGGCAGATCTGGATAATCATAATCCGCATGACCCAGGAAAAAGTTTTCTTTATTCAAAAGCGAAATCAGCTTAGATTGAAGTGTGTTTTCCATATTTAGCAACTTGATCAGAAGAGCGGACTTCGAAGAGTTTTTTATCACCTCACTTTCCGTGGGCAAAATCTCAATGACAGTTTCGTTTGATGAAGATGGATCCGGTTGTGTGTAATTGTCTAAAATATCCGACTTAGTGGCAGTTGTATTCTTCAGAAAAGATATGATATTAGTTTGTATCGAATTTTCAGCTTGAAGCAATGAAATTAATTTCTTTCGTGAGGATATGGTATTACTATCATTAGTTTCGTTTGTTTTGGTGGTGTTTTGCTTTTCATCTAAAAGGGTGTTGTTTGACATAGTTTTTAATGCGGTATCAATGATGGTTAGCGAGGAAGGTAAAGCAAGAGGTAACACTGCCGATGGTGTTTGTTCCGATTTTTGTTTCGCATCATGTTTTTTAAAAGGCAATTTACCCTGCTTTTCTTCCACTGAGACAGACGACTGAAGATTTTTCTCAAAAGTTTTTTTCGTCTCTTCCATGTCTTTATCAAGTAACGATATGATTGCTGAATTTAATATCTTATCCTCGAGAGTATCGTTAACATTTATATTGCTGTCATCCGTAAGCATTGAAGAGTTATTTGAACCCGTATTAGAAGAATTGCTAAAATCAAGAAGATTGAAAAGAGTTTGAAAATCTGTTTTTGGTTCTCCTGTGTGATTTTGTTTCTCATCTGGGGGCAAAAATATAGACAAATCAATTTTAGGGCTGACCTTTGGTTGGTAAATAACTGAATTGTCCGGATAAGTGGTAGATTTTATTTTTGAAACAGTGGTGTCAAATGATGTAGATGCTGTGGTACTATGTGTCTTTTGGAAAGAACTTGTCATTTTGTTGGGGGAAGGATCAACTGGGGCCTCTGAAGTGGTGGAAGTCTGATGGGGCACTGTTGAATGCGTCTTTAGGGCGGATTTTACCGCTGTGTTTAGAATGTTGTTTAGGACTTTAAAAGGTTTGGTTACACTGGGAGAGGATGTAGTTATATCCTCGCCTTGTGTCTGGATTGTTTGACTAGTTCCACACTCGCATTTAATTAAATCAACACGCTCATTGTTGGCGCAATTCACTCTGATCCAACCAAAAAATGGAATCAGCTTTTCAAAAGCTGAGATTCCACTAGATCGACACCGAACATCTGAAAAGTAAGGACAAAATGTGTTACAACTTGTCGTCTTAAAATGTTTTTTGCGCAATGTTGAAAACAACGATGAATGATTCTCACCTGAAATAGAAACCTGCCTAGGTGATGTCGCTGGTGCCTCAGTTGTCTTATCTTTTTTGGCGGAAAAATCAAGAGCAATGGCTACGAAAAAAAATAATATGATCAACCTGATATCATAAATTATTACCTACAGCAAAGGAATGACATATTTGCTTAGATAGATTCGACCATAACCTTTTTAATCAAATCAATGCAATCAATGCAATGAAAACATATTAAAAGGGACAGGGAATGCTATAAAGTAAATATGGAATTCTCAAAAGGGTTATTTCTTTAATCATAACACAGGATTAAAAATATGTTAAAGTACTCTTAATGGTAAGGTAATTTTTTGTGTTCTTGGTAAACACTTAACAAGTAAGGGATTGGTATTTAAATATTCCTATTTTTTGTACATTTGTACAACATTTTTTTTCAAAAAGCAGAGATCACTCACGCAAACACGACCCCGTGGAGAGATCGTTTGATAACGGTTGGAGTCCTTTGAAGGAAGTCAGCACAAAGAATTTTCCGTCGTCACTGGCGATGTTTCGGAGAGAGTGTAGCCTGGTAAAGTTCTTGTTGCCAGTGGTGATTACAAGTATGGACACGTGGTTATCCTTGGCTTCCTGTACGTGGGCCTTGGTTGCCTTATCGCTCCAGGAGTTGTCCTCGCCGATTAATAGGACAGCGATTTTCTTCACTCCTTCCCTGCCACCAAGAGAGAAGACGGTGTTAATGGCCCTGATGCATTGGTCTGTTCGTTTAGGTGTCTTGTCAGAAGAGGGTTTCTCCAGTTTTCTGACATTTTCAAGCACGTCAAATGTAGAGGACCGGAATCCACTCGTGCTGACATTACCGTTACCACAGACAACGAAGCCAATCTAAAAAGAGATAAATTTGATTTTTAACGTTAGTTTCACAGAGAACTTTAAAAGGTGTTCAAAAGTTGTATATATGTTTCATAATGCAAATCTAAAGCAGTCATTGATTGTTAGATTTGAGACAGAGATAGACTGTGGCCATAAATAGGAGAATGTCTAATCAAGTCAAACTTCACTCTGTTTTTCCGCCTCATTGACATGCATACGCATTCTAAACATAAATTAAAAACTAAACTTTAAAATATCTCACGTAATGTTCTTGTTACAGACAATTACCCCGAATTTGCATAAATAATTCTCGTAAAAATAATCCTTTTCATATGACACCTAGATCGACCTCTCCATAATTTAACATGCAGACATTTCGATATAGCATCCTCTATTAATATTTCAGTATATCGACACATGTTTAGTATTCCAAAAATATGAAAGTACAGCAATAATCAATGTTAATAAGCTCAGAATCAAAGACAAAAGAAATCTATTATCTCCTAAACGTGTTCGAACCTCCGCAATACACCGCGTGAGCGGAATGACAAAGTTGGCTAAACATTAATTCACGTCCGTCCTAATTAACTGATTGAAATGAGAATCTATAGATTATGTGAAACTAATTCGTTATGCAGTGTTAATCATTATGTATACGATCTGTCTGTTACCATCTTAATATTATCCAGCGCCATCTAATGGGTCACTCCGATCGTCTGTAATATATTGTGAGGTCAGGGGTCACTTTCGTTTATCAAATGTTGGCAAAACGAAAGAAATGTTAATATTTAACTGACATAGAACACAAATGTGTTCTGAATTTTTATGAGAGAGAGAGAGAGAGACTTAGCTAAAATATAAAACAAGATGGCCACTTGAAACAAAATTCAACACTTGACCATTAAACAAGCCAAGCAGGAAAGAAGTTACAACTTGTAATAAGTCACAACAACAAGTATTCCATGACAGCAGTTAAAAAAAAGCTTGTTGTCTGTTATTTATTTAGTGAGGTAAAGCCCGTGTATTGTCCCAGGCCTCACTGGGTCCCCATTACATTGTTTCACTTCTACTTGACAGATTGCCTTATTTAGTCGCAGCAGATGGAGTTTGATTAATGGGAGTTGTGTACAAACAGCGTAAATATACCTGTTTGTAAAGAGATATCTTAATCTTAACTGCATCAATGAAATTCAGTACACTATTCTGTGAAGAATGATTGAATTCTTCATTTGAATAAAGAAAATCTGCTTTCCTATTTACAAATTCATTAATTGGGTCACAATAACAAACAAAAAAACAAGTAAAAAGTGTTTTCGTTATTTTGTTACCTTTTAATTTTTGTTTTGGTAAAATACACCTTATTGAAAAGGTTTCATCATTGGACTGCACAACTAGGAGTAAAATGTCTAACGTTGACGTATAAATATGTTCGTGATTAAAACAAAGACGCAATTAGTTTTATTTTTTAAAATTCCAAAAAGGGCAGGTTAAAACTTTTTTGTAACAGGTAGCCATTTGTGACTAATGATCTCAGGTAAAAGACAAACAAATACAGCGTACAAAGTACACAAAAAAAAAGTGTCCAGTAAGTTTTATACATCAATGAGCATCCTACCTACCCTTGTTTACCCCTACACATCCTAGCTTCCCTTGTTTAGCCCTTCACATCCTAGCTACCCTTGTTTACCCCTACACATCCTAGCTACCCTTGTTTACCCCTACACATCCTACCTACCCTTGTTTACCCCTACACATCCTACCTACCCTTGTTTACCCCTTCACATCCTAGCTACCCTTGTTTACCCCTACACATCCTACCTACCCTTGTTTACCTGTACACATCCTACCTACCCTTGTTTACCCCTACACATCCTACCTACCCTTGTTTACCTGTACACATCCTAGCTACCCCTGTTTACCTGTACACATCCTAGCTACCCTTGTTTACCTGTACACATCCAACATACCCTTGTTTACCCCTACACATCCTACCTACCCTTGTTTACCCCTACACATCCTAGCTTCCCTTGTTTAGCCCTTCACATCCTAGCTACCCTTGTTTACCCCTACACATCCTAGCTACCCTTGTTTACCCCTACACATCCTACCTACCCTTGTTTACCCCTACACATCCTACCTACCCTTGTTTACCCCTTCACATCCTAGCTACCCTTGTTTACCCCTACACATCCTACCTACCCTTGTTTACCTGTACACATCCTACCTACCCTTGTTTACCCCTACACATCCTAGCTACCCTTGTTCACCTGTACACATCCTAGCTACCCTTATTTACCCCTTCACATCCTATCTACCCTTGTTTACTCCTACACATCCTAGCTCCCCTTGTTTACCCCTACACATCCTACCTACCCTTGTTTACCCCTACACATCCTAGCTACCCCTGTTTACCTGCACGGCTCTAGCAGGGGATTCATGTCTCTCCAAGATATTCCGGATGAAATCCTTCTGTTTCTGGAAATCTCTGGAGCTGACGCTAGACTGACCATCCAGCATAAATACAATGTCTACAGTAGGGTTACAAGGCGCTTAAAATAAAATAAAATAAAATTAGAGAATATGTGCAAAATGTTAACAGAACAGTGACAGGATTTTTTCACCTTTACGCAGCAACAGCTTAATTCTTTAATAAAAAGTAATAGCCTTAAATTTTTAAGTATTAAAATATAATAACTATTTGAATAATATGAATAAAAAAGGAATATTAAGAAGGTTTTATTATGAGAATGTACGTGTTTGTCTTTCAAGTAGAAGAAAAAACTGTGTTATTTCGAAGAAATCTTGCTATTTTGGTATAACTGTTCTTTTTTATTACTCAAAATGAATAATTAAAGAAATTGATGTTGAACAATATTAAATGACTTACATTTCTCTCCAATACTTGCAGTCTCACATAGAAGCAGCAGACTTGGGATCAAGAAGACGGTACGCCACAGAGATCTGATGTTGCTATTCAGGTTCATCTTTCATACCTAGAATGAACACACCACACACCGTGTTAATGGGAAAAGTCACGAACCACAATCACAGGGGATCCATCAAACTTTGCACACAACACGGAGTAAAGAGCCAATAGTGGAGTCAGACAGACAGAGAGGATTAAGCTACTTCTGTAGTCTTTCTACTTTATTTTGAACCCTGTGGCAAGAATTTGCCGGATGTGGTTCTTCTACAAGAGTGGTTTTGAATTTTGCAAAAGTGGTGATAATTATTCTTGCTTTGGCGACCTTTGAAGAAAACTTGTTTAATTTTATTCATTGATTTTTCTAATTTTGGAAAGAACCGTGTAAACCTCGCGCGCTTCTGATTCATTGTGTACCACAAAAATATTTTTTTACCGAAATCCGGAACCTTAAAATATTCTCATTTAAATTCAAAGGAAACACCTGTTTTTGTAATTATGTCATAATTGTATTCATCATAATTTATATGCCTAACTTGTTGATTTCTTTATGAACTAAATTCATCAGTTAACTTATGGAACTTATACCAGACAATAAAAATAATCATTGGGAATTAAAAGCTAAACTATGTTGAACTTACGTATGAGCTGTGAGTAGTAATATCCACATATTTTCATGTTGTTGAGAAACTACAAGGTTTTGAACAGGAAAAAAAAACTTCCACGTACCTTAGAGTGGTAATTCCAGAAGAAGAACTATAAAATACAGAATTACAACGACTTAATATTCCGGTTTAATTTGGTGCTTTAGGGTGATGCTTATCTATGAATTCCCATGATGTGGACTGTCAGAAAGTGAAAGCCTGGCTTATTTACGGTCCAAACATTACATTCACTCTCCAAATTAAATTCTGCTCAGGTCACGTGTATACGAAATAATAAGGACCACTAATGACTGGGGCTAGCTAATGACCTGACTCGACTTTTATATGGCGCTTGATTTATTTCCCGACTGTATTCAGGGATGATATCAAAATGAGGACACATGAAATTAATGTAGTTTAACATTTATAATAAATTAAAATTACATCATTAAAGGATTGTTCACATTTTAGACCATCGTGTAGGTTTATAACAGACTGGTTCGCTTTATCATTGCCAAACCCTAAAATAAATTACATGTGCTTTTAACCATGTTTCATGATAACTACTATCTTTTTAAAATACATGTAAGTATTATATGTCTCCTTTAATTGTTTTCATAGCATAAGTGACTTTTATAAAATATAATTCTTGAAAAGATGTTATACGAATTTTTGTTTTATAAATGAAAATTATAAGAATTCCGCATTCATCGACGCCAGGACATGATGTATGGATGCGATTCGGTGGGGTGAGAAGTCCTTAGTGGTTTAGGTGGGAGCAGCTTTTGCAACATATCCGTGATCATTTGCAAATTATTACATTTTACAAAACGGTTCTGTGAGATAATTAAAACATTGAATTAATGTTCACGGATATATTCTCGTGTATATGACTGCAACTTTTTCAGCATTATCTTATAAAAATATACCTATTATCTTAGATTTGGTATATGACAGAGACACTAAAAAAGTATTAATGATCAAAATTTCATGTGTGTGTGTGTGTGTGTAATGAAGAGAGAGAGAGAGAGAGAGAGAGAGAGAGAGAGAGAGAGAGAGAGAGAGAGAGAGATTCGCAAAATGGTATGGAAATTCATTAAAATAACAATTTCAACAATGTGTATGATTTGTTGAGGTTTGTCTATTATTAATGTCGGCGCATTACAAGGTGGTATTCTTGACTGCATGATTTATCACATGTTTGTATCTTTAAACTCAGATTGACAAATATAAACTTATATCTTATGAATATAAACGATCCATTTATCTTATTTGTTGTTTGTGTTTTATGGACCATTCATCGGAGTTTCATCAACAATTACTAATGCTCAAAAGACGCATAAAGTAAAATTAAATAAAACAATTTCAAATGATTTTCCCTTTCTTAATATCTATTGATACAATTTATGAACAGGATTCCTATTAAAGACCAACTACTAAAAAAACAGATAATAAGCTATCAAACAGACGGAAACATTAAGGCTGATACGCAAATACAGAAATATAGACATGGCGACCAGAGAGACACGACACCGTGAAGAGATCGAAAGGGCAGCAAGATACAGGTACAGTGTTTAATTAACTCTACAGACGTCAGTCACACACTACAGAGCTATAATGGCATCAATATTCATTAACTGATTTCCGAATAATGAAAATAGTTTTCAGAACAGATGTCAAAAACCCTCTTTTAAAATTATAATCTATCTATACCGGTTTTGCTTTTAATTTGTTTCAAGGAAATCAAAACATTCCTTAACGGTGTCGTATGAAGAGGTTCACTTTCCTAGATTGTATGTTTTGTTAAAAATTTAGTCCTTTTTCTACAACCAAAACCAAAGTATTTTATAACAGATCTGTAAGTCGTATTACTGTAATATTAAACATTGTCGTTTTTGAAAAGTATAATATGATATATATGTCCATATATAAAGATTTTTCTAACAAATTTTTCTTATTTTTATATCTTGAAAATCGTTTTTCACTCTAAATGTACGTCTCATTTTTAATTCATATATCCAAAAAGATAAATTACAACATGTTTTCAATCAATAATAAAAACCAAAGCCGCGTTAATATTGTGCCACATACATTTGAATTTATCCAAATCAAAAATTAGATGTTTAAAATATCTTCGTTTGAAAGGTCACAACAGACACATCTTGGATGTTTTTTTAATTCGAGTCTTTGACAAATAAAAATAAGAGATTGCTGCATACAAAATTGTTAAGCAGGTTGTGGTTGAATTCACATTTTCATACATATTCCTTATCTTGTTTTTCTAGATGTTGCATTGGTATTCTTTATTAACACAGTAATGTCTGCTTAATCAAGACAAGTGGCGAGAAAATTGTTGTAGACAGATTTTTTTTTAGTTAAAACTACATTATTTTTCTAAAAGATACAATGGACAACGTTATCATTTTGAATGCTAGCTTTCCTAGTAACCGGGATATTTGGCATTTGTAAATGGGTATTGTTTTTAAAGTGAAAAAATAAAATTAAAAATCAGTTTTTCAATTCAAATGTTTTCATAAGGCTTTATTCTACAGAAACAATCTTTGATTGAAAACAATCTTGATTAAAAAATCTTTTTCTGTAAGACTATATGAAACATGGTGTTCATTGATTTAAAGTAATTACCTTGCTCAGTGTATAGTCCACTTGAGATACATGTATGGGTCTATCTTAAATTACATACTATTATCTTTTGTTAAATTGTTTTGTTTTGTTTTTGTTGGTTTTTTTTTTAAAAGTTTTTTATTAACAACAGCTAATATATATATATATATTCATAAAAATCTCGGTTTTTGGATGATTTATGGCATAACAATTTATTGAAGAGCAACTTTTTCCAAAAAACTGTAAAACTTTCAACTTAAAGACAACTGAAAGACATATTCTCTGTACACACTTTGTTTTTTTATGGGGTTATAGCTACGAATATGTTTTCAAGCAAAATTTATATTTACTTTTCTATTTTAAAGGGGATGGTCACGAGTTTGGTCAATTTGTTCTATATCTATTGTTTACAATGCTTGGGAATGCACTTCTAATGATCAACCAACATTAAAGTGTCAGTCGTAAAGTTATAAGCAGGATACAGAGCTCACAATTCTTTAATATCTAAACAAGGTTCGTGCCATGTTTTGTTTACAATTGTTCAATATACCGGTAAAAGTTCTTTTTTAAGCTGATTTTATGTCTGTTTATTCGCTTTGAAAATAAAAGTAGTTCCTAGAGTTTGTCACATTCATTCAAGGTCTAAAATTGAATTTTCTTTTCAATATTCACATTGTAAACAAAAGCATGACTTGAGCCTTGTTTACATAACAAAAAGTTAAGAGCTCTGTATCTTGATTTTAACTCAATGACTGGCTCTCAAATTTTGGATGACTCTTACAAATGCCTAACTGGATCACTGAAAACACAACAAACGGGAAAATAAATTTTTACCAAAATCGTGAATATGCCCCTTTAAAAGAGTATTACATAGCGATGTGCAACATATGATTCACGTATGTTTAACGTATGTTTTACATATACTTGTATATGGAACGTAAAAAAATCCCAACGGTTTTGATTTGCAAAGATTGTTAAATTGATGAAACCATTATGATTTATTGCTAACAAAGATACAAATTGTATTTTATTGATAAAATGTAATAAATAAACTTAACTCCTATTAATCAACTGGTTTTGTTTACAGCAAAATTTGTATATAATTCGGTTTTTTTTTTATCATAAACGGAAAAGACATAACAAATGTAATAATTTAATATCAACTAAAGGTACAATTTACAAACAATTATTTTGAAAATAAATTTACTTTTTGGTATTTTGAGAAGTCCTTCTGCTGACATATGCAGAATTTTTAGTATATCCTTTTATATTTAACACATCTAACAACTTGGATAGCATAATAATCGAAACATAACGCATATATTTGTATAAAAAGTCACTTAAGTAATGTGATTTGTTTTTATAACTTTTCCAGAATTTAACTTAGTTCAAATATGTACTGTTGTATTCATCTTGCTTATAAAGTATGCGTTTAAAGATTAAAACAAACTGCATATTTATCCCTGCCCTTAATAATATCTAGGCAACCATTAATAAACGGACGTCATAAATGTATTTCGCTTACATAAAAGCTTGTATTAAGCTTTCCCATTGAAATATGTCCAACACTATTTTAATAAAGCACATTATTTTTGTTATTTTAGCAATAAATTACAATTTTACACTTATGTTTAATAAGAAAATTACAGCTATTGATGCTTTAAGATATATTATGATACAATAATGTATCTCACCTTTACAGCTGTAAGGCTCACTCGGCTAAATCCATTACACCTTCTGGGCAAAGTATCTCCTTACAACTGATGAAACTAGATGTGACCTCTATCACTTGACGTGTCTTTAATGTATTCATAATTTATTCAAAACCTGAAAACAAAACCAACATTCATATACAAAACAGTGAGGAAAAACCAACGCTGAGAAAATTCAATCAAAACCATGTGTTATGATTCTGTTTCGCTTACAACAAGGGCTTGTTTGGACTGACATAATATTGGTTAGGACAATGATATATATCATATAATTGTGTACTTTATTCACAATTCAAACCGTCTCTGTCTAATCTTTATTCTCTGGTAAGAGGTCACTGCACTTAATTAGTATACTGGCCACGTGCCTCAATGTAGCTTTTTGTAACAAGAGTCATTTACATGATAAAGGAGGAAAAAAATTGTAGTATATTTTTTTTAGTTAATAGTTTAGTGAAATGCTCATAACCTTCAAAACATGTATCAGAAAGCATATTAAAATTAAATTCACTTAAATGTTTTTCGGTATAATGCCTGATTAACTTTGCTTGCTGTGAAGGTGCATGTGTAGTAAATAAAAATAGAACATTTATCCTTTTCATAAAGTGATTCATGTTAAACCAGTTTTCTTTAGACTCTTACTATTCCAATTGAAAACTTATTTTTAAAAAAGAGATCAAAAACTTAACAATTTTCACCATTGTCTTTATTCTTGAAAGAGAGGGAGAATGAATGCACTCTTAATATATTTCAGTTGTACTAAAAGCACAAAACTTATTTCTTAATTATGCATTGAAAATAACAATTCACAAATCATTTGTTCAAATCTTTTAACCTAACAAACATCCCATCATGACCCTTTGCTCACTCATCAAACTACTCAGTTGTTCTTTGTAAACGTGCCCTAAATGACAAAGACTCTCATTGATCGGAGACCAAATTTGTAAATGTCCTAAGGCTCTCTATCTGAGAACTTGTTTAAAATTAACGTGGAATGTTAACATTAACGTAGAAAGAAGAGGTTCAATAGTGTACATTTAAAATTAACGTGGAATGTTAACATTAACGTGGAATGAAGAGGTCCAATATTGTACATTTAAAAATAACGTGGAATGTTAACATTAACGTAGTATGAAGAAGTCCAATACTGTACATTTAAAATTAACGTGGAATGTTAACATTAACGTAGTATGAAGAGGTTCAATATTGTATATTTAAAATAAACGTGGAATGTTAACATCAACGTGGAATGAAGAGGTTCAATACCATACATTTAAAATTAACGTGGAGTGCTATCATTAACATAGAATGAAGAGGTCCAATACTGTACATTTAAAATTAACGTGGAATGTTAACATTAACGTAGTATGAAGAGGTTCAATATTGTATATTTAAAATAACGTGGAATGTTAGCATTAACGTAGAATGAAGAGGTTCAATATTGTATATTTAAAATAAACGTGGAATGTTAACATTAACGTAGTATGAAGAGGTTCAATATTGTATATTTAAAATAACGTGGAATGTTAGCATTAACGTAGAATGAAGAGGTTCAATATTGTATATTTAAAATAAACGTGGAATGTTAACATTAACGTAGTATGAAGAGGTTCAATATTGTATATTTAAAATTAAGGACGTTGTTTACTCAGGGTTTGAGTTCTCAAATCTGGATCGTTAAAAAGTTCAATTTCATGAGTAAAATTTGTTTTCAATACAAAAAGTATTTATGAATTGAATTATTTTTGACATAACAATCGATATTTTTACTAAATTATGGAATTAGGCCCTGACAAAGTTTGACTTTTAGCGAAACAGAGGAAATTCGGACTTAATTTTTCAGATTTTGTTTTCCACTGAAATATTTTTGGTAGTACTATAATATTTAAAGTTAAAATTTTATTTGTTAGTCAACATATTTTTGCATATTTTCTGTTGGTTTTATCTTACTTTTTCGTTTAGATAATCGCATGGCACACACTTCAAAAATATTGAAAAATGCTTAAAAATGATAAAAGACACCATATCTCAAAATTTTGATCATTGACCTCATATAAATTTTATGCCAGCAGAGAGAAGTCAATATACTTAGTTTAATACTATTAATGTTTTAGCATTATCATCATTTAGTTTTTTGTAATATTGAATCAAAAATGGGTAGTAATTTGAAAACTGGTAGAGGAAATTCGGACTAGAATATCTATAAAAATTGTGAATGAAAACTTAATGCTTTGTATCAATTTAATGTCACTACCATTCATAAACTGTATTTCATTTGTCAAAGAGTTAGGCAATTTGTATTATTTTCACAATTAAGAAAATCTCAATCATAGTCTAAAATTTTTATGGATTTTTCTCAAATTTTCAAATAATATTCAATGGCCATTAACTCAAAAAGTAGGTCATTGACCTACTTTTTTGAAAGTGAAGAATAACACTACCATGTAAGGTCTATAACACACAATAGTTGGTTTTTCATTTTCATCAGTGGAAATTTTTTTCATTCTGAGTAAACGTCATCCTTAACGTGGAATGTTAACATTAACGTAGAAAGAAGAGGTTCAATATTGTACTTTTAAAATTAACGTGGAATGTTAACATTAACGTAGAATGAAGAGGTTCAATATTGTTCATTTAAAATTTACGTGGAATGTTAACATTAACGTAGAATGAAGAGGTTCAATAGTGTACATTTAAAATTAACGTGGAATGTTAACATTAACGTGGAATGAAGAGGTTCAATAGTGTACATTTAAAATAAACGTGGAATGTTAAAATTAACACAAAATAAAGGAGTTCAATACTGTATGTTTTGTCATGGTCAAAATGTAAATTATATTAGCATGTAGAATAGTAGTTAGAGTTGGTTATTAAAAAGTCAGTCTTAAGTCATATCAATTTAATACTAGTATTTAATCTTTATATCTTTATATTTCTGATTTAAACTAGCGTACCATCCAACTTAACGACGTTTTTAAAGTAAAAAAACCAATACTCATATTGATCCTCGGACATCAGCTGCAATGGTTTTTTTTTATTTGTTTTGATTAAGGGTGTTATTTACTCAGGGTTTGAGTTCTCAAATTCCGATTGTTAAAAAGTTCGATGTAATGAGTAAAATTTGTTCTAAACACAAAAAGTATTTATGAAATGAATTATTATTGACAAAACATTCAATAGTTTTACTTTATTATGGAATTATGCTCAAACAAAAATTGACTTTTAGCCAAACAGAGGAAATTTGGACTAAATTTTGCAGATTTTGTTTTCTGCTAAAAGTTTTTTGGCAGTAGTCTAATATTAAAAGTTAAGATTTTATATTTGAGTCTACGTAATTTTGCATATTTTCCGTTGGTTTTACCTCACTTATTCATTAATATAATCTTATGGCACGAATAATAATAATATTGAAAAATGCTTAAAAAACGATAAAAGACATCATATCTCAAAATTTTGATCATTGACCTCATATAAATTTCATGCCAACAGAATAAGGTCAATATAAGTAGTTCAATATCAAAAATGTTTTTGTATAATCATCATTCAATTTTTTGTAAAATTGAATCAAAAATGGGTAGGGATTTGAAAACTGATAGAGGAAATTCGGATTGAATTATTTTTAGAAATTGATGCTGAAATCTTAATGTTGTGTACTTATTTAGTGCCACTACCATTCGTAAACTGTATCTTATTTTTTAAAGTGTTTAATTATTTGTAATATTTTTATAATTAAGAAAATCTCAATCGTAGTGTAAAATTTTATGGGATTTTTCTTAAATTTTCAATAAATATTCAATGGCCAATAACTCAAAAAGTAGGTCATTGACCTACTTTTCTGAAAGTGAAAAATAACAATACAAGCAAAGCTCTATAACACACAATAGATGGTTTTTCATTATCATCAGTGGATTTTTTTTTCATTCTGAGTAAACGTCATCCTTAACTCTATTGGGTATTCATTTGACACTTCAAGTGATCTATTACGCGTTCCAGAATAAACCATGAAACCCAGATAGACAAAGAACGATACTACCAATATTTGTAATGATTCACTTTGTAACTTAGGATGTTTTGTAAGTTTTGTTTTTATATTTAGTAAATGCAATGTATTCTTTTTGTCCCGAAGAAAGGATGGGTTGTCTCCATTTTTCTTATAATTTTTTTTTATTTTTGAATCCTTGGTAGTTTCTAGTCTCAATTGCTTTATACAATCTGATTGATTTCTAAAATACATTTTCCAAAAAATCGGATATTAGAAAAATAACGATATTATCTAGACGAATCTACTCAATGTTCACCATTTAAAATCTAGTTCATTCAGGAAAATAATAAAGAAAGAAAAGACAACCAATTAATCAATGTTTAGCGATATTAAATCTGATGGCTCTTTGAATTATTTCTTAAGAATTAAAACAAGCTAATATGATTTATATGTCTGTCATTTTCCGATTGAAAACGTTCTGATTGACATGTGGACTCTATTCTGGTAGCAAGGGTTTCCTTTCATCACGCACCTGTTGACGTGTTTAAATGAAATAGTTAACACATTGACATTGCAAACACTGCTCAGAACTGTCAACAGAGTTGTAGAGGAGCTCAATCATAGACACTCCATTTCCCATTTTTGCTTGTTAAAAAAGCCGAAGCCGCTCACTGTGACGCCACTCACCACAGCGTTTATAGGTTTTATGTGATATTTTGAAATCAATCGATTTCGAAGAGGTCAATTTTTGTGACTTTATTACAGATCATATATGCAAATTCCACATTGGAAACTGCATATTCCATACATTGAAATCCAACGATATACGATAAATGTGAGTAAAAGAGGCTTTATAGTGAGCTAAATAACTTGCGGCCCAAAGCTCTTGCAAGTAACCCTTGATAAAACCTGCTAGAAGGTCATGTTAATATTTAGACTATTCTAGGCCACTTGTAAAGAAAAGCACTACAATAAACTAAGGAAAATGTTTTAATTTTCTCATGTTATTTCTTTGTTAAAGGGGCATGGGCACGATTTTGGTCAAAATTTATTTTTCGTTTTTAATGTTTACATTGCTTCAGTATGGCATTTTCAATAGGCAACCAAAATTTGAGTGTCATTTGTTGAGTTGTAAGCGGGTTACAGAGCTTACAATTCTTCGCAATGTAAACAAAGCGTTTGTTTACATTTTGAATGTTGAAGTGAAATTTCCACTCTAAGACCTCAAATAAATGTGTTAATCGTTAGGAACTGTTTACTTATGCTTACAATGAATAAGAAGATAGACAAATCAGCTTGAAAAAGATGTTTTAATGGTATGTACCTATGTAAACAAAAACAGAGAAGGAGCCTTGTTTACATGACGAAGAATTCTGAGCCCTGTATCTTGCTTAGAATTCATCGACTGGCACCCAAATTTCATTTGATCATTAGAAATGCGTTCCTTAGGTATTGTAAATAATAAGAGCAGAAAAATAAAATTTGACCAAAATCGTGACCATGCCCCTTTAAATGAGTAAGCAGTAGAATAAGGTAAAAACGATTTAAACTTATCAGATAGATATTTTGTTGACCAACCAGTCTCATCAATACTTTTTTTCATTATGCTTCCTTTGATACCCCATGACAATCATGTATTCTTTGTTGTTATGTGGGAAAACCAGTATATTTTTGTTGTAAAACAGAGGATTTGGATTTATTTAAAAGCAACAAAATATATTCACAAAATATATTCCAGTCATTAGAATAGAGTCTTATACAGGTTACTTTCTGGTTTGTAACCATTCATGTGCTCTAGGATTAACAAAATCACAAGCTGAATATCTTGAATTTTGTTTCCTGTCCGTTAATTCACGAAATCGCCTTTCCTTCAATAACTTTCGGTATTTTTCGTCTAGTGTTTCTTCATCAGGATCACAAAAGTAGATATACACCTATAAAAATAAGTGTCACATAGATTTCAAGAAAAGGTAAAAAATGTTCAATTATTAACAAATGACGATGGACGGAAAGCCATTGTAACGGGCCACCTTATTCACCCAGATGATCAGAATTTCGTAGATTTCGTTATTTTTGACGGTAGATGTTTCTCTTAATACAAGAAAAAAAACCCACTGACTGGAGTGTTTTTGGGTTAAAAAGAATAAACTTTATTGTTAATCTGCTTATTGTAAAAAAAATAGTCCGATTGCAAAAAGATTCATAAAGTTATTTGTTTGACACAATTAACCGCAAATAATATTTATGGGATGCAACCGCTATACTCTCGTAAATCTAATCCTTAGTCATTCATGGCGTTGACCTATTAGAATGTATTGAATAAATAAATTAACTTGAATTAATCTGTTCATGTAATACTGAAACCATTTTGGCAAAAATTGCAAGTCATATACGTTTTAATGAAATTTCATGTAGTCATTTAAGTGCCAATATCGGTAGCATTTTCATGTTTGACTCTTGTGTATTGTGAAGCAAAAAAAAAAATGGTGATAATTTTGTAAGAAATTATTTTTTAAAAATTCATAATCTTTTTTTGTGTAAAATTGTTCTGGTGTTGTTACATTCTTAAATTTTCTTCTTGCTACAGATTCACATACTATATATCCTGATAGAATTATTTGCTAAGAAGCGAAATAAAAATTGTCATTTCTCTCATATCAGTTTTGTTTTTATTATTTCATAATGCTACGAAAAACTTATATTTACCGGTCATGTACATTCGAATGATACAATATAATTATCTAATAAACCACCCATTGAACGTACCTCGTCTATATAACCTTTGAAGTTTTGACCACCAGTTCCGGTTCCTATGTAAAACCCCGTTTGTGTAGTCCTTATTTGTCCTGTAAATAACCAAAGATGCAAGGAACAAAGATAAATTAGTGCAGATTTTTTTCTTTTTAAAATTCAGAAAACCCCCTTGATGTATTAGGAATAACAAAGTTACTAGGCTGTATACATGGTTATTTTTGCCCCGTGTAATGTTCCTCCTTTTTCATTTGCAAACAGGTTTGCGCTGTCTTTATTTTACTTAGACACACTTGTGTTTTAAGATATATACCGTATAGCCGGTTTGTTTGGCAGGACACAAATTTGACGGATTTGGGCATCCAAGGTATTCTATTAATTTTGGCGGATATAATTTAAGCGAATCGTATATCCTTCATTAAAAATCTACGGTCATTTTTTTTTATAGCTAAGAAGTTTAAGTACTTCAGTAAAATTTCTATGTCACCATAACAATGTAATAAACTTTTTTGTCACCATTACAATGTAATAAACTTTTATGTCCGACCCTGGTTTCACACACTTCGATATTATGAACAGAAATAACTAAATAGTACCTAATATATGCATGAAAAAAGTAAACCTTTTTAACAACAACTTTTTATAACATTGTTACTGAAGAAACCGTTCATCAGACAATTATCTGAACCTGAGTCGGTAATGGATTACATGTTTCCTAAAACAACACAAGCTAATACCCCTGACACGGGGGCTAATTACACACATGAACAGGGAAAGATTGTATGGTGTTTAAAAAATCAACTTCTAATTTATAGTAATGTTAAGCTTTAATATATTTACATTATTTTTTTTTTTTATTGGTTTTGAGTATATGTAGATTTGTATCTGTTACATTGTATGCATGTAACAAATGTCCCTTTTTATTATGATCACGGACTTTAGAAATGTATCCAAAAAATAATCTCCAAAAACTCCAAACTTGTCCTTAAAATCTACAAATAATTACTTGAATTTGGTGATATTAATTTTGATGAACTTAAAAAGCGCCAAAATAAGCCAAAACTATATCCCTACTAAAAATAAAAAAACCAGCCATGTGGTAATTTGAGACAATTCAAAGTGTTAATTTCGCCCGCTGACAACGAGGGTGAAAGTGGCGAAAATAAAACAGAGCAGGGATATTTCCTTGTATACAGTATTTATATAATTGAAAAGTTACTTCTATTTAAATCATCTGTTCTGTGTTTGTTACAAGCATAACACGTATGAACATATACATAGAACAATCGCGTCGATTATACCAGAAGTTTTGACTTTACTGCATCTTTGTTTTGGAATGTATTTCGAAACGATAGCCTAATCATTAGAATATTTTTATAAATTCTTGTGATTGGCCGATATCTCTAACAGGAATTCAAAATGAAAAATACCAAGAAAGAAATTTTTATAAAGAAAGATTGTTATATGAGAAATCATATTGATTTGTTGGTTTTTGAGTTTGTCAAAATATCATATATGATGCGTCGTTTTAATGATATATGCAGTAAAAAACCTGAGAAATATCTTTCATCTTCTTTCCTTCCGTCAACTGAAGCTTGAATGACGCCGTCTTTGATTTTTAAAATCACTGATCTCCAAATACCTTTTTTCTAAAACAAATAAGTAGATATGTGTGTCATATTTCTCCATTTCTGTTACATCTAACACAGTCGGTTTAAATTTTCAAGCTGTATTTTTGTGTTACATACTTTAGTCTCAGTTTCTGAGTTTATAGATGAGTCGTCTTTTGGAGTTGCTGTTTCAGTATTATTGCCATTTTCTAACAATTTCACACTGTCTCTAATTTCCGTTGAAGTATCATATTCATCTACTTCCAAGGATGTGACATTGTCCGTTGTTTCTGTTGATGTATCGTATTCATCTACCACTAATGACGTTATATTGTCATTCTCCTCCTCTGAATCATCGTATTCATCTACGTCCAATAATGTCGCATCGTTATTTTTTTCTGTCGATGAATCATCTTCATCTACCTCTAATGCTGTTACATTATCTCTTTTTTCTGTTGAAGTATCATATTCATCTACCCCTAATGACGTTACATTGTATCTCTCCTCCTCTGAATTATCGTACTCATCTACTTTCAAGGATGTCACATTGTTATTGTTTTCTGTTGAGGTATTATATTCATTCACCTCTAAAGACGTTATTTTATTTTCGTTTACATCATCCTCTTCTTCCTCGCTTGCATCAATCATTTTGAGATTAAAAGATGAAGTATCATTTAATATCAAGTCAAAATCTCTGACTTCCAATCTGTTCGTGCTTACTTTGCTCGGGAGATCGAGTCCGAGATCAGTTTCAATGGTTGCATCATTTTCAAAGGTTATTTCATCTGAAAAAAGATCTTCAGGATTGTTATTGAGGTCATTAACTGATGTGTCGATTTCCTCCGAGTCCGTGCTATTGTCTCTGTTACCTACGTTCATTTCAGAAGAAAAAGATTTTCCTATTTTTATGTAATCCTGATCTTTATGCTTATTATTTCCCTTTAAAATATTACTCAATAACTCACCAATACCTTCTTCAGAATTACCGATAAGTATATCATAGTTGACATTTTCTTGAATATCTTGCATGTCACTGTCGTCCACTGCAACATACTTGCTTGTATTCGAGTCAGATTCTTCCTTCAGAATCGATCCTTTAATTTCATGAATCAATTCTCTTATATCGTTAGTGTCTGAACTATTAAATATGATGTCGAAATTCTCGGTTGTATTATCCTCGTTGTCTGTTACTTTACTTTCGTCTGTTTCCTCAAGTTCGTCCTTTTTGGTGCCAGTTTCTGTATTTTCCAACTGTATTTTGCTCTCAAATTTGATACTTTTTTCGGTAAAAGGTTTTGGGACCGCTGTTGTGGGAATTTGAATATTGATTATATCGTTAGGTTCTAAAATTATATCATAATCATTATCGGTTGTATCAGTCACAAAGCTTTTAAGACTTGGCTGAAATTGAAAAGCTTCAAATTGCTGTTCTGCACCAGAATTTGAAACTGGAATACGATCTGGAATTTCTATATCATATATCTGTGGTTCATCGTCTCGAATTTCTTCACTGTCTTCTATACCAATTGGTTCATCTGAAGACAAATTGTTTTCTTGGTAAATCGCGCTAGCAGCCATTGGTTCCTGGTGAATTTGAACCAGTTCCACTTGCATACCACCATCTTCCGAAACCTGTCTTTTGTGCCTAATGTGTTCTGATACAATGTAATAAGATGCAGAGGTGTCGCCAGCACTAACGACATTAAATATCGTTGCTCCTTTTTTGCCACCTATGGATATTGAAGATGGAGTCTCACATCTCTTTCCATGGCAAATGCCATTTGAAATCAGGGAAAATTGTGTAAGCGACGGCGATTTATCTTCAATATTTACGTATTTTTCCTCATCTTTAGCTAAATATCTGAAAGTATAGGTTTGTTATCATAAATCTCATTTACATAGTTGCTTTGCAGTTTTACAATATTATCATGCAGGCTACAGAACACTTTTTAAACGATGTTACATATTAGTGAAGAAAGATTTAAAACAATTTAAAATATTTTATTTATCTTGCACATAATGTTTTCTTTGTGAGTTTTCGTGTTACTTTTTTCATATGATCCTGAAGAAATTGGTTGAGGAAATACAAAAGACATAGAAATATGCATTGATTAGGAATAAAATGTTTTAAAAAACTCGAGATGTTTATCATATTCATATGTCATGTAGCTTTGAAAAAGAATTAATCTTACTTAAGTTTAATGACAACTGTATCGCCGTATTTTATCCCAGTGAATCTTGGAATAAAAAGATAAGACTTTCCGTCAAAATATGCCTTTCCCTCTCGAAGTCTAACGTGACCAATTTCTTGTATATATGTATTTTTGCCGGAAAAATCGTTTAAATCACCACAAAATGGCAAGTAAAGCTCTGGTGTACATGTGTTGGACTCTGTAATAATGTAATCAATGGTTAATAAAGAATCGTTTCTGATTCTTCTGATATCAGAAAATGAAACAGCGTAACAATTAATCAATTATAAATTTTGTAATTTCAAATGCATTGTCAAATTATCAATAAATTGTAAAATGCATCACAAAATGGAACATTAAGGGATATAGCACATCACAGAATAAAATAAGCGAATTGGGCACTGTATTGCGTTAACATAAAAAGAGTTGATCACCTTGCTGCTGCTTTGCCATGTATTCAGAGATGTTAAAGGTGGAACATCCACACGTTTCGTTATTGAATACTGTTCCAGCCGGACACTCAAACTCTTTCAACGAGCCAAACCCTGTACGTTGTTTAAATTTGTTTGGTGAACCATATACAGGCATCAGCTGACAGAGAGAGGTAACCTCTATACAAAATAAAACAAGAGGCCCATGGGCCGCATCGCTCACCCGAGGAACAATAGGTATGATAAAATCAGCTTATAATGGAGTCATAATACAAACTATCTGGACAATGTACAATAATACATGTAGATCCTGTATAAATAAAATCCATTTTCCCCTGGATATTCTTATGTTTATAATCATTAGTCCCTTTTCTAACAGGGTGATTTTATAGTCATATCATATGTTGAGTATTGCAGTTCTCAAAAAGATCCTTAACAATAGTTTATATATGGGATATTAACGTACATCAACCTCTAAACCTTCTCGTGAGGCCAAAGAATTGTCCTGGGGCCAAAGTCTTAACAATTATTAAGAATCATCTGGCTGATTAGTTTCTGAGAAGATTTTTAAAGATTTACCCTATATATTCCTTTGTTAACCCATTGTGGCCCCACCCTATCTCTGGGGATCATGATTTTCACGACTTTGAATCTACACTACCTGAGGATGCTTCCACACAAGTTTCAGCTTTCCTGACTGATTAGTTTCTGAGAAGAAGATTTTTAAAGAGTTACTCTGTTTATTCCTATGTAAAACATCGACCTCCCATTGTGGCCCAAACCTACCCCCAGGGTTATGATTTTCACAAATTTTAATCTACACTACCTGAGGATGCTTCCACACAAGTTTCAGCTTTCCTGGCTGATTAGTTTCTGAGAAGAAGATTTTTAAAGATTTACTCTATATAATCATATGTTAAACTTCGACCCCCCATTGTGGCCCCACCCTACACCCAGGGGTTATTATTTTCACGACTTTAAAACAACTTTGAATCTACACTACCTGAGGATGCTTCCACACAAGTTTCAGCTTTGCCAGCTTATTAGTTTATAAGAAGAAGATTTTTAAAGATTTACTCTATATTCCTTCGTTAAACTTCGATCCCCCATTGTGGCCCAAACCTACCCCCGGGGGTCATGATTTTCACAACTTTGAGTTTACACTACCTGAGGATGCATCCACACAAGTGTCAGCTTTTCTGGCCGATTAGTTTCTGAGAAGAAGATTTTAAAGATTAACTTTATATATTCATATGTTAAACTTCGACCCCCCATTGTGGCCCTACCCTGCCCCCGGGGGTCATGATTTTCACAATTTTGAATTTACACTACCTGAGGATGCATCCACACAAGTGTCAGCTTTCCTGGCCGATTAGTCTCTGAGAAAAAGATTTTTAAAGATTAACTCTATATATATTCCTATATTGAACTTTGATCCCCTATTGTGGCCCCACCCTACCCCTGGGGGTCATGATTTTCAAAACTTTGAATCTACATTACCTAATGATGCTTTCACACAAGTTTTAGCTTTCCTGGCTGATTAGTTTCTGAGAAGAAGATTTTTAAAGATTTACTCTATATATTCCTTCGTTAAACTTCGATCCCCCATTGTGGCCCCACCCTACCCCCGGGGGTCATGATTTTCACAACTTTGAGTTTACACTACCTGAGGATGCATCCACACAAGTGTCAGCTTTTCTGGCCGATTAGTTTCTGAGAAGAAGATTTTTAAAGATTTACTCTATATATTCCTTCGTTAAACTTCGATCCCCCATTGTGGCCCCACCCTACCCCCGGGGGTCATGATTTTCACAACTTTGAGTTTACACTACCTGAGAATGCTTCCACACAAGTGTCAGCTTTCCTGGCCGATTAGTCTCTGAGAAAAAGATTTTTAAAGATTAACTCTATATATATTCCTATATTAAACTTTGATCCCCTATTGTGGCCCCACCCTACCCCTGGGGGTCATGATTTTCAAAACTTTGAATCTACATTACCTAATGATGCTTTCACACAAGTTTTAGCTTTCCTGGCTGATTAGTTTCTGAGAAGAAGATTTTTAAAGATTTACTCTATATATTCCTTCGTTAAACTTCGACCCCCCATTTTGGCCCCACCCTCAGGTGAGCTAAAAAGGTTAAGTTTACAATACAATTAGTTGTTAAAGTTGGTTTCTGGAAGAACAGACTTTGAAAATTTTCTTAATAAATATTGACAATTTTTTTTACTTTTTTAATCTTTAGTTTTTAAGATCTGTGTACAAACATAGAATTGTGAGCAAATCTCTTTATCTTGCTTATAATTCGAAGCTTAACACTTAAATATGGTTAGCAAATAAAAATTGTACACAGTTAAACACAAGAAACATGCACTACATGTATAACAAATAAAGAACACAATTTATTTTTTCGAAATGAATCATATATATACATGTATATACCTACATATTTCCGTCAGCGATATCAAACTCTATTTAAACTGAATAAACTCGAGAAAATGCCGAGCATCTCAACAAAACCTATTGCATTAATCTATCATTACGCAAAAGATAATGCCGAATTACCGATAGAATGAATTGTATTTCAGTAGGCACCTACCCCTACATCAGATTTTGCTTAATTTTCGCAGGTAAACAGTTAACTGTTTGATTTACCGAAGTCTCTATTTGATTTAATACGTAAAAATCACGAAATACAGACGATAGTTTCCAGGTTACAAAGCATAAATAATGAAAATGAAACGAAAATCAGAACAAGCGAACACCAACGTCATGTGTGAAAACTGTCAACGCATTGAAATATTTAGCCTCAATTTACTTCACAAAATCGGCACCAATATATTTTGCATGTTTCAGAATTTCCCTTCCTACGCGAACTGTTGCACAACAAGCAAATTCATCATAATCAGATCGACCCTTTTTCGTATAATGTCATGGCTGCTTTAAACAAAGAACCTCGTTTTAGAAGTATGGAATACGAGTCTAGGTAAAATGGGTATGCAAACCCAGGCCGTGGCAAAATAAAAGCCGGGGCAGATCGGCAATCGTCAATTCCAAATACGCATTATTTTGCAGCAATATTTACAGCGAATACAAATATACTAGTCCATCAAATATCCTGAAATTTTAATGAGATTGGCAGATTAATAACTGCTAATCTTTTGTTTTGCCCTGGCCAAGTCTTGCCTACCCATTTTACCGGATGCCGAGTCCGAACCTGATAAACTGATTGAAACACGCATTTCCTTTATTATTATTTTCGTAATAAGTCAGATTTGAAACAGAATTACCCCTTAATTTTTACAATTTATATTTTCCTTCCCATAAGGATAATATATGCTAAACTACGTTGAATTGGCCTCGGTAGTTCTTGAGAAGAAGATTTTTTAAAATGCACCCCCCTTTTTCTACAATTTCAAGGTTTTCTCCGCTTTGAAAACAGATCGGACTTTTATTTCTGCAATTTATATTCGCCCTCCCATAAAGATGCTTTGTGCCAAATTTGGTTGAAATTGGATAAGCGGTTTTAGAGAAGAAGTTCAAAATGTAAAAAGTTTACAGACGGACAGACGGACGACGGACAAAATGTGATCAGAATAGCTTACTTGAGCTTTTAGCTCAGGTGAGCTAAAAACCCATCAAAACTTCAGGCGTTTAAGTTTATAAAAATAGTGAAGAGTTGACAAATGGTATGAAATTTAATAATGTAAAGTATTATCCATTGTAGAGGATTAAAAACTAAACAAAGACTAAACAAAGACTTATGAGGGCTATGTAGGTGTGATTAATTTTAGACTTTATATATCTTCTCGAGACAAAACCCACTGTATCAAGATATCGGAAAATATTCAAATTTAAAAGCTCGAACATTTGGATTTTTTTATTACAGAGTATGGCTCAGTTATTGATTAATATAGTATTGAAAGGTAGATTTGGTGGATAATTTGTTGATTATCATGCTTCCTTAATGTTGAACACACGAACACATTAGATTCGCACATGTAAATTGACTGACAAAGTTTATACATTTGGTAAAAGTAAATGATTTTCAAGAATTTTTTTTAGCTTTTTAATCAACATACAATTTAACTTTTTCACAAAGTATTTAAACTCTATATCTTTTGCTAATACTCATCGTGTTGTCCATACCTTGGGGGGTTTCTACTCTAGTAATCCGAACACAAGTAACTTCTTCTTTGCTCCAGTGCTGACCTTGAGGACACTCCTTGTATGACACCTTCATCACGTTATGAAGCCCTTTGAAGCACATTGCAAACGCTCGTAAGTCCCCTTCTACTGCAGCGTAACCAACACCATTCACCCACTTCGCTCTTTTACATATTTCTAAAGAAAAAACACCATTGTAAGTACCTTTTTATTCGTTAATGTTTGGGAATGACAAATGGTTAAGGAAATGTAATTCAAATAGTATGTTTATTTAACTTTCAGATAAATGACACTATTATTTTAGGTATCATGATCCTTAGAGAATTTAAACATACGCCATGATTTGTATCGTCATGAAAATCTTAATTTGATTCTGATGCACTCCACATGCAAGGATGCTGAATCTTCATTTTCTTAAAGACAAAATATATGTTTCAATATGACGAGGGTTCGTAGGATGTGAGCGCATCCTTGTCTACTGTCTTACCAGGAATTTCTTTGTAATCTTTGGTAGTTTGCTTTTCATCTATAGACGACATGGTAGTAGAAGATAATGCCACCTCTGATTGCTGATTTGGTGTTTGGATGGCTAAAAAAACAACACTTGGTGAAAAACAAAATTTAATGTGCTCTTGTATTGTTGATTCAATTATTGAAAAAGTAATTATTACAAACAAACAAAGTTACGTAAACATAAAACATGGAAGTACCTTTGCAAATATACTTTGGAATTTCTCGGAAAGAACTGAGCAACTTCTTCGTTGAAGTGAAGTTGTAGGCCAACTCTTGACTCAAGGCTAAATGGCTTAGTACACTTGAACCGATCCCGATGGATATAACTCTAATACCGTCATCGACCATTTTATCTGCATGTTGTTGGGCCTCTATCATCGCTGGCATGCTCACGTTTTTATATATTACAACAGAAATTCTAGGTACTTCGTAACGTTTATTGTTGTTTAGTAGTAATCTTCCCATCTCAATGCCCCTCCCGACATCGTTTGATCCGCCAACCTTTGTCATACTCATCACAGAACTACCCAAAATCATCCGGTCTCCCAATAGATAGGTCGACGATGAGCCGACCACTGATCCATAGCTGACTGTCGCTAGCCTGGTTTTAGACTCAGATATCGCCATCCCACGAATCAAGAGCAACACAGTTCTTTTCAGGTCGTTGAACTCAGAGTCCGTGACGGCATTAGACCCAGGAAGGATGACAACAACATCGACAAGGTCACAATCTGTAGAGGTAACATATAAACAATCATTTTTGATCTTACAAAACGAAAATATGAATTTTATTCGTTTTTTCTTTATTAAACATTAAAATGAATTTCATTCGGAAAGAAAGGCTATGGGCGTTGACAAACGATTGCAACCTTTGTTTAACTGTTAAAAAAAACAACAAAAAGAAAATTGAATTAATTTACATCTTTCTTTCATTAAAAAAGTACAATGAGTGAAAGCTAATAGAATGAAGTTTGATAGATTAGTATATCTTAAAGGTGGACGAGCAGGAATATATCTAACATAAAATACTTTATCTTATTACATTTAGATACTATTATATAATGAATAATACTTTTAGAAAACTATTTCTACATGTTTAAAAAATACAATACTCTAAAGCCCTTGATATTTTGTGTCTATAACAATATGTTGAAAAATTAATAGAAAAACTCAAAACATGCATATTTCTTCTCAAATTTAAAAAAATAGGGTCCTCTTTTAAAGACAAATCATCATACTTCATTGTATATGATTTTGCATCATTCTAAGTACTAGAAGTTTTAACTTAATATTACCTGGGTGACCTTTATGTTTCTATATACAAATACACTGCATTTGTTTATTGTATTAACATTAATAATATCCTGAGATTTGTCGAACTGTCATTACAGCGAGAACAATCTTATCAAAAATCGGTCTTACAAGTTTTTTTGTTCTCTTGTTTGAATAAATTTGTAGAAAACGTGAGAACAGATTAACTTCATTATTTATCAAGAATGCAATGAGATTTTCGCCTGTCACTCCTCCTTGTCAAAGAAGAAAGCAAAGGAAATAGCTAAGAAAATGTTCATACATTGTGCATTCTTGTTTCTTTATGGCTCTTTTCATAAATCTTACAAACAAGTTGGTTTATGTCGACCATCAAGAAGATCCGAAAGGGTTTATGCGCTTATACATGCAGAAAACATATGGTGACATCGGCTTATGAATCAAATCTGGTATTTGTATTCTCAGAGTCACTATTTATGCAAGTTTTATTAATCTTATAAACACATAACGAAGAGCATCGTCCATAAATGCATCATCAATGCAAAATTTGTTGAGATTGGGCTAAAAGTCATAGAGATCAAATGAGCAGCTTGATTAAAATGAGTAATAAGTATTCCAAAATGCACAAACCCCGTCAGTTTAATTTAGATATGACACTTAATATAATAAGATAAGACTAGTGTCTGAGTATATTACCTCAAAATGTCGTCCACATTCAGCAACAACATTAGAACGTAAACAGCGACTCGCCCAGCTTGATGCAAAATCGATGCATACTTAGTTTAGGTAAAGGTCATACGAAGAAAAATAGCTTATCTATCTTTTAATTAATTGTACAATATCATGATTATGATTCAAATTGTATGTAACTGCAAGATTGGGTGGGGGTTATGGATCTTTGGCCAAAAATGATATCTAGTAGGAACGCACCATCAAAAGCAAATTAATTTTACCAGGCATTCAACGATGTATCATTAATGGAAGAGATCAAAATCAAGTAAAGCGTGATAATTCAATGAAAGATTACCAAAAACTGCAAAAATGTTATTACAATATGAAGTAAGTTATAATTTTACTTCAATTTGGGGTTCGTCTCCGACTTATGCATGCTAAAATTCAACAACAAGTATGAAAGGAATAAGTTGCTATAACTGCTATAACAATCAAAGAGACGCGGGATGTGATAATGCTAAGTAACTAACTGAGTCGGGTGTTAGTTAATTATCTCAATTTTAAACTTCATTATCTCAATTTTAGAGTCTACATTACCTGTATTTGCCGTGACATCAGAAAAAAAGGACGTTACAAGAAAGCTAGTCACAATACAAATCAAGAGGATCCTAAGATGTCCCTTCATCACTGCAATGGAAAAGACGGAGTCTAAAAACACGGATAGGATACACAAATTCTGTCGTTTCGTATATACATTGTATGACATGCGTTTCGGAAAGTTCTGAACTACTCGTTAACCTTTAAAGGAATTCAATTAAAATTCCAGTCACAAACACCTTGCTTAATTGATAATCAGGATACAATTATTACAAAATCTAAATGCATGCATTTCCATTAGACAGTATGCAGATATAGAGTGCAATTCAGAAAAACATTAAAAACGAACCGATACAAAGTTTCCATAAAGGATCGGGAAAATAGGCATTAGAAATAAAACATCTCTTGTAGACAAATGAAATAACAATTACCTTCATTGTATTTATACATTGTTTTAAAAATCCGTAACAATGTTATTTTCTTATAATTTAATATATCATTACAACAAATCATTATATTTATTACATATATAGGTTCTATTCAACCATTACCTGAAGATGATTTAGAGGAGTCCTCTCACCTGTGATGTATGTTTCACCTGTGACGTATGTTTCCGGTCCGGCCTCGGGTTTTCGGAGCTCAACCTTCTCACAAGACGACTATCTTATCTTTAACAATCTAACTGCAATAAAAATCACTAATTTTCATAACAAGAAACCTTAGCCACATAATGTTTCCAGATTATGTACTTTTTGATATTTCATTAACATTTTTCAGAAACCTGGAATATATTGTTTGTACCTGTGATATTGATGCAAGGGGCTTTCCCTTGTCAGGTGTCGCATGGAATTGACCCATAAGGTTAACCTCGTGCCTAACATCTAGTGGACCGGAACACGGGCCACCTATATCTATCAAATCAATACCGCGAATTCCATACCGATTTTTTTCCTTTCATTTGGGCAATATTGCAAATAGTTAAAACTTTTGTCATGACGTTACTTATTGACTTCGCTTGTGTTAAAATATTAATTTTGCAACTCACTATGTATTATTAGTTACATAAGCATGGAGTGACCGGGTATCATCCCATACCCGGTCATTCCATGGCTTTGTAACGATTATAGCTTACCGACTGCATTTGAGTAAATGACATAAAGATATTAAAACAATAAAAATCAAACGTTTTATAACAAAGTTACAAGTTTCAATTCGGGTACAAAACCTCACGTCATAATACAATTAGAATAACGTCATAATGCTCAAAGGGAGATAGATTTCGTACTGACTGTGTATAGGATATACACGGTCTCCACGTGACTGCTGTTGGCCAATGATTTCCTTACAATTTAGCAGGAGGTAAGATACATGTACATATATCAATTTACATCTATTAACATATTATTTTCTACACTTTATACTTCATTTTTCAATTAATATAAAATGCATGCAAGTAATGACTGGTTTGAAGGAGATGAAGAACCGTCCGAAAGTATGTAACAAAATTCAAGAGTTAGCTCTCACCAATTAAAAAAAAAGGTACAACAGGTATATTTTATTTTAAGTTACCTTATAAACATCTTCTTCTAACTTCTAAGTGTTCAAGGAATGATTTAAAAAGTACGAAATACAATGAAATTAATTTTTTTTTTAATTTTGTAAAGCACAGTTTAAATCAGAAAATATTGTTTAAAACTAAGAATATACCGGTTGAAACTAATTACAAAATGACAAAATATCTTAACACAAGAAATTAGTCTTTGGCAGCACGTGCCAAAGTTTAACAGCTTCTTTTTGTGATTCACATTACTCTTGAATAACAGTTTCAAATGAAAATACCTACTTAAAATCGACAGAGAGACATTGGATTATTGATATCTGAATTGTTCGTAGGACAAGATGTATTTACATTAGAATTACTGCTAATTCTACTTTGTTTTAAATATTTGACAATTTTGTGTAAAAATCATCTTATGTCAGTAATCATAAATATCGCAATTTCCTATCAGATATTCATAATTGTGATAGTATAAAATGAATTTTTATATATATTTATTCGTCTCATCTATTTTAATTATCCGTTTTGTTATACGCACTATCAAATTTTAAACAACCGCCAGTTACACTGTACAACCGGATAGAGTTTGTTGAGTAAAGTCTTTCGTGATTCGTTTTTTCTCTAATTTGATTGGTCTTTCTCATTTTCATTATCCAATAAATTTAATTCTCTATTTAATATCAGTAACCGTTCAATCGAAGTAAAAATAGGCAGTACTTTATTTTCAACATCGTCGGTCAATCCAGCGTGTATCTGCTGCATCTTGTGGTATGTTAATATTTATTATATTTACTTATATATTTCTTTACTACCATAATAGTGATTTTGGCATTTTATTTTCATTGCAAAGTTTATACTTTATCGTATTTTTGCAGTTTAACTTGTCAAAGTAATTTCTAAGACCTTTTCGTAAGTTCAAATATTAAATTGTTACAAAACGTGTTTTTTTATCTTATAAATGAATACTGGAGTAACAGTTACTTATTGTCAAAGATTTCTAAAAACTAAACATATTAAACGTACATGTGAAACTATATTTTATGTCAAATGTATTATTCTTTGTTTCTATGTCAATACCTTTATTTATCTATTATAATAAATTGACTGAAACAATCATCTGCCTCCTTTCTGCTCGGTTACATAATGGTGAATGGATAAATTTGAACAAAGAGGACCTGCATGAATTACAAGTTCTAGGGACCCTTCTATAAATGCTAAGTGAAATATAGTCGCCAAGAATCCAGAAATTGAAACTGAATTAAAAAAAGTTGGGTATTTCAAAGAACAAATTTGTGTCGTTGTAGGCCAATTTACCACGACTTCATCACATCTGTGACACCCCTGCGAATGTTATTGTCATTTAAATTTTAAATCACGTGGTTTTATTTGACCTTTTCAGTTTCGCAGTAACAATCGTGCCTCGTGTTTATAGTCTATTTTAGAGAATCTAGGTACTTGTAGTCAAATATAAATTCTAGAGGTTTATTGATTTTAAACTTTATCTTCATTAATTGGTGGGTAAAATGTGTCCTAGAAATAAATGTGACAATACAAAAATATTTTTTTTCTGCTGTTGCGACAATTAACATGCGTTGTAAACATCCCCCCTATGAATTAATTTTCGATCCGCGCCTGACTTAGTAATAATACTAATAGTGAAACAGACTGTACTATTTTATGCAGAATGTTCCTTGAAAATGGCTCGATATACTAAGTTTTTATGCAAAACATTCACCCATTATTTTTCTAAAAACATGGTATTGCCCACCACAAGCATCAAACATGGCTATGACTTTATTAAGCAACCCAATGTTTATGTTATCACCATTCTGCACGTAGTTGAACACGAACGATAACTCTGTTTCGAGTATCATCGTTTAATTTAAAAAAAACCCGCTAGATAATGAATAAGACATACATCTTAAAAGATGTTGATGTTTTAACATAAATCAAAGTAGGATATGATATGAAAATCGACCAGTACTTACGTATTTGGAGAATATTATCCGAACACTTATACTTCCGCTCGAAATTTCACAGGAACTGAACAAATCTCGGTGAAGTCTCGTGAACTTTCATTCGAGCACCTCTGGATTTATTACATACTTAGCAACGATAAAGAAAACATTCCGAACACATTCGCAGGGGTGTGTGATATTACGTTTGGACCAACCCTCGTACAAATAATATATACATTAAAGGAAGTGAACGTGAAAAAATTATCAAGGGCTCAAAATTGTCTGTTTGATGTGTATAATGATATCTGAAAACCATTTAGACACAGCTTTTCTCAGTAAGACAGTAAGAAGATATACCAATTAGAATAAATAATTCTTGCAGTTCATGAGCGCTGCCATATTGTTAAAATCATTACCTCCCTACTGGGTTATCTGTAAGCATCTAAGAGAGGGCAGCACCGATGCTGACGTGAGTGAGACACATTGCATTTTTAAACACGTTAAGTAACAAAGATAAAATGACATCATCAAAATATGAACGGAAACTTGAAATGGATGTAAAGAGTTGTCATTTTGAAACAGGGTTTATGGAGGAAGATTTTGGATCTCAGAATGATGCATTCCTATCAGCAGTTAATGTGACTTGTAACCAGAATGAAATGTCCCTGGATCAGTGTTATTGTGACCTATTTTTTGTTGCACTCGGGAATTTCTTAATGACTGTGTTGTTATGAGTTTGAGCATTATGTGTGCTACATAAATGAGCACACAAGGTGCATTGCTCAGCATCCTAATTTTTAAAAAGTGACTTAGTTCTGTTATTTTTCTGACAGCGTAAACCGAACCGGCATACGTATCATCAATATTTTATCTAAGATAAAAACAAATCAGAAAGATTTCTAGAGCAATTAAATAAAAAGTAACGCTAAGAAACCACACAAAGAAAATGAAATAACATTTTTATATTTATTTGAAATCTACAAACAGCATTTTATTTATTTAAACTTTTACTGTCACATCCCCGTACAAACATCTGAAATGCAATATGGTCTTATATATTTTACAAATTATCTATTCATTTTTTGCACAAATCATACATGGTTACCTAAGGTTCCTTATAGAAATGTACTAAATCCTTGTCCTCTCATGACAGTACAAAATTTTGCTACACATCCAGGCATATTTTTTCTTCGTAACTTTTTTTCAACTCTGTATAAACACTGGCCCAGTGCTAACATTGACCCAGTCACCAGCAGCAATGTGGCTTATCTACGTCAGAGGCATGCGTGGAAAAAATGGATTACCTCCATAAACCTTTCACTGAGAGCGTTAAATTGATAAAATCTTATGATAGAAATAAACAAAAAGGTTACAGACCTCATTTTTAAGCTTCAAAAGGTTTTTAAAAATTATTAAGCAACAATTAATTTTTTCATATTCACTTCCTTTAAACTTTTACAAAGTCTATGCACTGTTTGCACCACTGATTGTGGTGTATAATATGCACCCATTTCTTTGAAACACACGCCCTATTCCTGTAGGTTACCTAGTAAATAAACCAGAGGACATGTTGCTATTTACCAAGGGTTTGATAATCACTATATGCAAGAAATTAATGATCCAATGATCCCGAACTTTACTTAACGCACAAGGAAGAAAGAGTTTACATGAAAAAGTTTGCATTCGATTTTTTGAAATATGCATGTAAACTAAGTTTCCATTTCTGTAATGCGATTCAAACTTGATACAAGCACATGCGTCCTCATCTTTACACATTTATTGCATATTTTGTTAATAACAGCTTTAATGCGTCTCTTGGTTGAATCGGTTGAAAGCTTAGGTGTTTAAGGACCAAACGGGAGATGGAGAGAATAGTTTTACCGTATAAAGCAAAACTTCCGACTGACAGTTTAAAAAATTCCAAGATGGCAGCGATGTGTACCTGGTGGTTTATTAGGTAGAGACTCAAAAAGGGCAAATACGTAGGTAAACGTATGATTTTTTAAGGGATATTTTTTCCCATTCTGTTGTTATTGGTACAATAAAAGTCTGCATAGAAACGAAAACAAACAACAAATTATGCGTTGACATAGGACTTTATTTCCTATAAATGGTAATGCAACATTGCTTATCCAGCATTTACCACACCACCTTATAAGGAATTTCCCGCTGCATTGGCTAGGACGTAGAGTGTAAACAGTAGCCCTGCCCCCGTGAGACCGGCCCCAACAGAAGAGGCCACAAGGGGGACGATGAACTTGCGGATCACTGGCGTTGTTGCTATTTTAATACACAAAAAAGTACAATTATATCATATGTTTGGTTTCGACTAAAAATTTTGACCATGAATTTCAAAGTTTAAAAAAAAAAGTTTATGACAGCATAAAAGACCGCGTTTCTCCTTTATTCGCGTTCACCTAATGCAAAACTATTAAGAAAACATCAAAATAAAAATATTGTCTTGATAAGTGACGATATTACAAACGAATATAGCCCTAACCAAACGGCCAAAAAATCTTTCCAATACTGCGAATAATTTCATTTTAAAAATATTGTCAAAATCAGAAAACATTTCTTATATATAAATATATGCAAACAGAGAGGAAAACAAAATTCACGTCCATTAAGATTATCTCAAAACAAGCTGGTACATTGGGATTTAAAATAGATCTTCTATGTAATTCACGCATGACTCTGTAGATTTCTAAAGATAGGCGAGCAATAAATATTAGTCTAAAATGGGAAGAAGCTCTCTTTGCGAATTTTATGACACCATTTTTCCCGGGAGTTGTTTTAAACTATCTGTAAACAAAACAAAAGCTTGGGTCTCTCATTTTATTTTCTCGCGAATTGAGAAATCGCGAACAAGTCCACGGAATAGCAAATTGAAAACTCGAAAATTAGGAAACTAAACTAATATAAATAAACCATTTTGTTTCATTATTCATCGAACATTGCTTTCGCCATTTACCTTCACATTGAACTCCGTCGCCTGTGAAGCCGGATTTGCAGACACACTGGAAAGATCCGTCGGTGTTGATGCAGGTAGCGTCCTCGGAACACGGTCCTGGTTCCGCAGCACACTCATCCACGTCTGTAACAACACATGAAAGTGAGAAGTTGTACCGCGGCCCAAAGTAAGTTTAAATTATGGACGATGCCACATCTACGTAAATATTTCTCTATACACAACATTCTGCCATCTCTTTAATAAGGATGTGTCTTTTTCTCTTTAATTATATTGAAAGTGAATTTTAAAGGTGTCAACATCACTTCGTCATAATAATGACATTATAATAAAAGGTGGTTTTTTTAAATCAAATTACCAGTACAAAGAGGATGCATTCATGGTAAGATGGTCGATTAAAAAACAACCACGTTTTAATACAAATGTAGTCATTATAGAAACTTTGATTAAATTACCAGTACAAGGAGGATGCATGCATGGTAAGAGAGACATTTGGGTATATCCATCTAACTATTTTTAGAATTGGTAGAACAACAAAGTAGTGCCTTTAAGCAAACCAGTTCATATACTTGCAGAGTGTATATATATTTATTGGTACATTTTAAATCAGAGTGCTTGACACATGTCAGAAAAGAGGATATGCAATTTTAAAAACACGTGTCAAAATTGAATTATCATTTGAAGGAAAGAATAAAAATTGTATGATGTACACTCTTTCCAAAATTGTGAAATTAACTACTTTTACTTTCATTTTCAGATTTTTTAAATACAGACGCATTTTGCCGGAAAAAGAATCTGACTTCACACCAAGGAATTTTAACAGAGGAGAGACAATTTAATGAGCTTTCATTGAGCTCGCTGCGAACCGAAAATTAGGGCCGGAGCTATGAACCTTAACGTTAACATTACCGCCTACGGGAAATGCATTAGTGGACCATACCCATATGTAAAAAATAAACCACACACGTTATGGTACCTTGTTGTTTGTATCGGAGAAGAAACCCATGTTCTTCAAAAAGAGCCCCAGTTTTGTATCGAACTCGCAGACTTTGCCCACTGCTGAGTCCAAAGTTTTGAGGAAAGAACGGATCACAGCTGTCGAACAACGTATTGTCTGTCGAGGAACCTAAAACAGAAAATATGTGTAGATTATCTGTACTTATTTCACACAGCGAGTTGAAACAACTGCTGATTTAAAAAATCACGCGTAATACTTTTCTTAATAATTGCAACTACATTGTATTTCAAAACAACATGTCGTTTAAAAAAGAATTTCGATGTTTGTATTGATTCTAAATCAATATTTAGTCAATAATTTTAAAATCATTTAATATTTATAAGTATGACGAGATGGTAATAAAATTTTAGCCGGATCTACTTTTTGTGATCGGCTTCGGCCGATCACAGTTGTGTCCATATAAGGCATCCGGCAAATTTCATTATTTACGCACCCATTGCACCTTGCTTTATCTTATTTTATTTACTTTGCAATGACAGCATCATGTTAATCTTTAATTACATGTAGATCACTAAAAAACGTTATTCGAATGCGTATGCCTCGAGAGTTAAACAATATACAGTTACATACAGAATGCGGAAGAATATAAACCGGAAAGGCAATTCGCCAACTAAAAGTAGAGCTTATTCATGTCTTGCTATTTCGGACACCAACAAAACGGTGCGATGTGTCTTATTTATCATGTTTATTGCATGCATTTGCATTACATGAACACAGCTGACCAATGATATAACATGGCGATAACTCCTATAAAAGGAATACTAGTACCTGTCCTTCCTGTTCTGATTTAACACTATTTATAGATGTAGAATTTCCAAAATAAACATTGTCAACAAAATGTATTATTATACCTCAAAATGATTATTCTATATAACGCGACATCTGGTTGGTTCTAGACAATCACGGGACCGAGCGACAAAACGTCGTGTCTCCCGGGAAATAAATATCATGTCTCATCTCTTCGGAAATCTCGGGATCTTTCATTCCAAAGGTATGAAAAAGCCAATATGAGCATACGATGTCTTCTTTCAAAGTCAGAAATTTTCAAAGTAAATAAAAAAAAATCCTCTTTATTGAAACGAAAAAACAGACCAAAATGCATCATGGGATGTTAAGAAAAGGGAACTGTTTAGTTTCGTCCCCCGAATGATTATGGTTATTCAACCCGCGTGCTATGCATCGACTGTAAAAAAAGCAAACTTCAGAAGTATAAGCGAACAAAACGTACACGTTTATTTGTAATCTGACTAAAAATAACGACCTTTTTTTATAGCGATGTCAAAGTCGTAATACAACCAAATTCCTCTTGACGTCAGGGGTGAATTTTATCATGAGGCGAAATAACACGATACCCTTTTATGTCGTTTGTTTTGTTAACAAATTTTGTACATGATTTTTTTCATTGAAATTTGGCGTAATTGACCGGGAAAACTACTGCAATATCTATTATTATACGAATACTAAGCATAACCATCGTTTAAAAACGTGCTCAAAATTTTATATAAAATCGGACCTAGCAGCTTTAATGATTTTAATTCTCTTTATGCTACCAAAATTAATTCCACTTTATTTGACTCGTATTCATAAAAACAAATATAGACAATCAGAAAAAACCCAAAAATTACGACGTTATTGATTTAGACAAGTTGAAAAATTATTAAAAATCTATAAATACATTTATACATTTATAAATATATGTATAAAGTTGCGTCTGTTTAAATTGTAAGCAAACAAAATACAACTTAAGAAATATATAAAATTAAAAGTTTAACACTAAGAAATGAACAATACACAGTACTTAATTCACAAATTAGAAAATTAAGTGTATTCTCACGATTTCGTCTGTACTAATTAACACCCGTTCATGACCGGTCGTCAGAATAAAGCGTCGTAAAGCAATCTATGCGTAGTGTATCAAGTGCTTCAGCGTATTCCAAGCGGCAGATATACATCAAATTTGAATATTTGTGTTGTTATTGTTAAGTATTCATACGCGTCGGTTAACTTACATTATTTACATCTTTGATCAATGACACTTCACGTTTTATGATTTGAAAATGTTATATTAAATGGAGACTTATGAATTTAATAACTTTTCCTTTGATATGTCGATCAAAGAAAAAAAATTAAAATTCATTTCTTAAAACAAGAGAACCGTATATTTAATAAATAATTAGAGCATGTACATATCTCTTTAAAAGGAAATCTAATTTCATTTATTTACCGTCAAATACTTCAATGGTATCATAACAGGTCCGTCGTCTACGTGATGGCACAAATTCCTCCATATTTGTGAATTCAAAAGTATAGTTCACCGCTTTACCCTTCCCAGCAAAGATGGTGACGTCACATTCTTCATTCCTATAATAATAATAATAATAAACGAATATTATACACACACCCACCCACCCTTGTATAGATAAATAATAAATAAATAACTCTCTCTCTCTCTCTCCTTTGTATATCTCACTTTCCGTATTGCTCAGGGAAATTACTCGACGTCAATGACTGGGTAGTGTCCGAAGCAGATAGGATTGTTGTACCTGGGCAAATACCTTATGAAAACATTGCAAGAATTAGACATTACAAATCACTCATTTAAACAGGATTAAATCAAATTACATTTATCTAAAACCGGTGATATTTATTTTCTTATAAATTCATCTATACAAATATACTTATACATGTACTAGTCTGATGATCTGACATAATGACAAAATCACAATGTTTACAAACCACGGAGACCATGTTCGTGTGGATGAATTACAACATGATGCAATACAAAAACATACCTGCATTTCATACACTGTACACCCTTTCACCCTAGAATATCTTACCTTTTTAAGCAATTCAAAGTATGAAACAACCCCTGTATATTTCATCAATTCAAAGTATTTTCGCTCGTTTTCATTCTTCTTTTCATCATATCGTTAAAACTTTTTATTTATCGATGTTACAGACATCTGTTACGACCCACCTGAATCTGTGCCGGCAATGACATTGATGAACATCTCCTCTGTGGTTCCTGTACTACTGTCTGTAGTTAGTCTGACCGTCAAGGAATCACCAGTAGAAGTAGCCATTTCAAAATCTAGACCTGTCTTTGGTCCGAGTTCCTCCAAAAGGACATCATCTAGAATTTTGATAGCTTTCTCATACATTTTATAATTAATCATTGATAGTTTCAGGTTTTTTCAATCGTTAATCTTCAATCGAAACACAAGTGTTACATTAAAAGTTTAAAATTTATCAATTTAAACTTAACTATAAACTGTTTAAACTGTTATAGTTAAGTTTAAATTGATAAATTTTAAACTTTTAATGTAACACAAGTAAAAAGCATTGGCATTACCCAAGTTTAAACCTTGGTAAATGTTGTATCTACATGTATTATGAAGACTAATGGGTCTTTTCCATTTTTGTTACATTAAGCTCCATTAAACGAAGGGTCTTAATCTTTCCATTTAGATAAGTTCCCAGCTCCATACCAATAGAACACTCACTATTTGTATCTATTACTTCTATCGTTTCCCCATCCTCTATCGTCGCACCCCTTATCTGTAACAAAAGTTGGAGTCCTGGCTGAGCCTTGAAGGTCCATTTGCAAACAAAACTCCTGAAATAAAACAAACCAAATCCCACACATATAGTTTTCTATACCAGTTTGCAATTTGCCTGCCACCAGAAGGGGGTCTACTGATTGCTTTGAAAGGTAGGGTTTTTTATATGT